>NW_020455487.1:495025-546793 GCF_003342845.1 Nothoprocta perdicaria
GAGGAGAGGAGAGGAGAGGAGAGGAGAGGAGAGGAGAGGAGAGGAGAGGAGAGGAGAGGAGAGGGAAAGGACAGCAGTAATCGCAGCCCATTTTATCCCTCCGACCGCTTGCTCCCCTCGAGCTCTGACACTTGTCCAAGTGCTTTTTCCTTTGAGCAGCCACATAGCGATAAGGTGATTGCATCCGGGTTGGTTTCCACATGGTAACACCAAAGAGCATTTATCACACAGGAATGATGTAAATGTGGCTTTCTCGTCCTCCAGTGATTGCCTGGCTGGCAAAAAGAATAAGGTTAGAAAGTGTAACAATAGTTTTGAAACAAATAGGAGGAAAGCAAAGACAGGCAGTGTACTTTCCAGACCAGTGCCAAATACACTACTGAAGTGGAAAGCAAACAGCTCTTAACAAGAGGAGCCACAACGTGCGGCTCTGCCCCACGAATGGCAGCGTCCCACACGGATACAGGGAGGCAGGAAAGTCCACGTTCATCACCCGCTAAAGCTGCAGGGCTGCTGAAAGCCGTCCTGTCCGGGGCCGCTTAATAACCACATCGGTCGAAACGGGGAGGATTAAAAAGCACATGTGCAAAATCTCTGCACAAGCAGCGGGCACCCAGCTACCTGTGCCCTGTGCCCTGGGTGTCCCTGCTGGGGCAGGGAGTTGGACTGGATGATCTCTAGAGGTCCCTTCCAACCTCAACCATTCCGTGATTCCATGATTGTGTGGTTCTGTGCTCCAGCACGGCGCACAGAGCCCTGCTTTGCAGAGCCCTGCTTTGCACAGAGCCCTGCTTTGCACAGAGCCCTGCTTTGCACAGAGCCCTGCTTTGCGCAGAGCCCTGCTTTGCAGGGGCTGTTGGAAGCCAGCGTGGCTGGTGCCCGACGGGGCCGTCTGGGCCCAGCGTGGCCGCCACGTGGGGAACGGGCAACTTCAGGGCTAACGTGGGCGAAGCGCCCGGCGTGCAGCGTTCCCGGCGGATGTGCAGCCTTCCCGGCGGGCGTGCAGCGTTCCCAATGGGCGTGCAGCGTTCCTGGCGGGTGTGCAGCATTCCCGGCGGGTGAGCGGCCTGGCGGGAGGGTTAAAGCTCCACGTCGGGATGTAAGGACAGGGGGAAAATGCAGTGAAAACACCTGTCTCCCCGTCGGGGAGGAGAATACACGTCTCAGGCARTGCTGGTGCCAGGGCTTGTTGTTGTCGTTGTTGTTTTCATTGYCTCTTCCTTTTGCATTTTCCCCCCGGAGCTTCTCCTGTCCCCGTGCCGGGATTTATCCCGGGATTTCCCCCGCGCGGGCCGCGGGCCGGGCCGAGGTCCCGCCCCGCCGGGCGGGCCGGAGCCGCGGGCGCTCATTGGGCCGGGGCGGCGGCCGGGCCGGGCCGGGGCCGGGCCGGGGCTGAGCGGGTCGGGTCGGGCCGGGCCGGGCCGGGACGCGCCGCTCGTGGGGCTGCTCGAGCCGGCCCCATGGCGAGCACGTCGGCGGAGATCATCGCCTTCGTGCTGAGCCTCTCGGGCTGGGTGCTGGTCTCCTCCACGCTGCCCACCGACTACTGGAAGGTCTCGTCCATCGACGGCACCGTCATCACCACGGCCACCTTCTGGGCCAACCTCTGGAAGACCTGCGTGACCGACTCCACCGGCGTCTCCAACTGCAAGGACTTCCCCTCCATGCTGGCGCTGGACGGTCAGCAGCCCCCCACGCACCCCCGCCCTCCGTGGGTCTGTCCGGARCCGGGGGAGGTGGCGCCTGGGGAGCAGGGGGGCGCGATGGGGGTGATGGGGGCCGTGGGGCAGCCCCCCGGCGCGGGGGTGTCCCCAGAGCGGACGGCACTGCGGTGGGCGCGCTGGGACCCGCCGGCTCCGCCGTCTGCTCTGCCGCGGCGCTGGTGGCCGTGGGGAGGCTCCGCTGGACACCAAGGGCTGGCGCTGCTTCTCCCTTCCCCGCTCRTCGCCCCGTCTCCCTTGGGATGGCCCTGCAGGCACAGGGCTGGCRGAGGGGGACGAGCCGCGGTGCCGTCCTGCTGCTGAGCGCTCCCTTTCTCCTTTCCTGCCCTTCTCTCCGCACGGGCATTCCCTGCGAGGTGGCGGSCGCGCTGGTAAATGTCCGCGCTAAGGGCTGGCGACGGGCGGCTGGATGCATCCCGAGGGATGCGCCACGACGCAGTCTCAAAGCCCAGCTTGGGGCTCTGTGACGGCGCCCGCGGGCCGAGGAGGTGTCTTTCCCTGCGTGTCTTTCCTCRTCCCGGAGCAAGTGTTTTTCACTCTTCCCGGAAACCCTAGTGGGAAACTGAGTCACTGCAAGACGTCGTTAAACTCTCACTTGATAAATCGGTGCCAATTAGAGCTTTGGTAGGGACAGTGAAAGTGCCGGTGGCACCAGATCAGAGCCAGCGTGTGTGTGGGCAGGACGGAGGAGCCTCGGCGCTTCCCTGGCGGCTTCGGTGCTCCAGGAGGAGCCACCTCGGCCAGGCGCGCTCCGTCCCGGCGCCTCCTCGGAACCGGGGCCTGCGGCGAGCGGCTTTGGGTGCAGRGAGAGGAAACTGTGGCAGCGGGATCACTGCCAGGGGCTGAGGTTAACGCCACCAAAGCGAGGGGACCTGGCACATCACAGGATGTTTCCATCGGACRGAGACGAGCCTTTCCTCGAGGCTTTTCTGCCCCAATCCCGTGGTACCAGAGTGGTGTCCTGGCGCGGTTCCTCCGGTCAGGCACCCGGCTGGAGCGGCAGCCCTGGCGCGCAGCAGCCGCCCCGGCACGCCGGCTCTTGGCCGGGATGAGCTGCCCGGGCAGGGGCAGAGCGGTCGCCAGCGGCTGCTGGAAGCCACGCGTGTGTGAGGAGGGAMGTCTGCAGTCCCCGAGGGAGGAGGAGGAAGAGCAGCTGTGTCCCCTTCCTCCGGGATTATCCCACAAAACCTTTGCTACCCAGTGCTTCTCCCAGAAATGAGGTCCCCACAGTAAGGGTTGTGCTCTGACAGCCTGGGCTGTCCCTGTAGGGCAGGAGCTCGTTTGGACAGAAATGCCTCCGAGCGGCACCCCGGGGGCGCCCCATCCATCCCGTCCTGACGTTTGGCATCCGTGCTTCTCACCAGGATCTCCAGCTGCCGCGGGGCCGGATCCCGGTACCCGGCCACAATCCAAATAAAAGGCGGGCGGGGGAGAGAACAAAGTCATTGTTTGTCGGAGCTGCGGCCTCGTCCCGAGGCCCCGCGGTGCCCCGGCCCGCCCCACAGCAGGAGCACCCGTGGGGGCTGCCGCGCGTCTCGCCGAGCGCAGGAGAATYCGGGCACCTGCAGGCAGCCGCCCTGCCGCTGGCCCGCCAGCAGCCTCTCTCCTCCCTCCTCCTCCTCCTCGCCCGGGACGCGCCGTGCTGACCTGCGTGTTGTCTTCGGTCACGGGGGACGCGGGAACATCAGCACTGCGTCCTCGGGAGGGGGCTTCGCAAGGAGCAAACGAGGACAGATCTGACTTCCCGTCTTCCCCGCTGTTTTTGTGAGCGGAAACTGTTAGCCCCTTGGAGATGAGCGCATGGAAAACAAGTTGCAGCCTTCAAGATGGTAGGGAAGGCTRGGGAAATAAGTCGCAGCTTGGTTTGTTCTTCAAGGGTAGCTCCGCACCTTCCTCGTGTGCCTGGTGAGCCTTTTCCCAGCAGAGCTGCTCCTTTGCTCTATTGGAAATCTCCAAGCTTTGCTCGAAATCATACCAGGAGCAGCTTCTCAGGTATGTGACAGCATCACCAGGGTGTATATAACCAGCATATCACCATGCCCTGGTACCCCAGGAGAAGTCTTGCTGTTTTGGGATGTCCACATTTGAACTTGGGTGAGAAGCAATCGGGAGAGCGAGGCCCCTCTCCAGGTCATTGCCTCATGGAGGGGTGTTGGGCTATGCAGCTGGATTCCTCCAAGATAAACTGGCCTCAATGAGAAGCTCTGAGATAGACCAGGGGTTGTCCTCAGGGCACTAACGGGCTTTAGGGCCTTCGCGCTGTCCTGGCGGCTGTCAGAGGAAAAATTGCACGTGATGCCATCCTAACAGGAGGGTCATTGTCACATTTTGCATAGACCAGCTCTGGGGAGGCCGCACCTGGAGTACTGGGGGCAGCTCTGGACTCCCCAGTATAAGAGGGACGTGGAGCTTCTAGGGAGGGTCTAGCGGAGGGCAACCAAGATGATTAAGGGACAGGAACGTCTTTCATATGAGGAAAGACTAAGCAAGCTGGGGCAGTTTAGTCTGGAGAAGAGAAGGTTGAGGGGGGATCTGATCAATATGTTTTCCTCTGCATATTCCTCCGCATGTGAGGAGGAACTTCTTTCCTGTGAGGGTGCCAGAGCCCTGGCACAGGCTGCCCAGGGAGGCTGTGGAGTCTCCTTCTCTGGARATCTTCCCAACTCGCCTGGATGCCGCCCTGTGCCCCGTGCTCTGGGTGTCCCTGCTGGAGCAGGGGGTTGGACTGGATGATCTCTAGAGGTCCCTTCCAACCTCAACCATCCTGKGATTCTGTGACCAAAACGCCCCTTGCTGCCCGTGGCACTGAAGTTCACTGCAGGTTTACTTCTGCACACTAGTGCTCTTAGGTGGAAACCGAGCCACGAAGCCACCTGCCCAAAGCCGGTGCTATCAGTTACAGTGGTTCCTACAGGGGAACAAGTGACCTTTTGAAAGAGCGCAGCCGAACAAAACCATGTGATAAAAGAGGGTATTAGAGCTTAGGAAAACATACACAAGCGTGAGTGCTCTGGGTGTGTTCTGCTGGAAAGAATCTGTGCTCCCTTCATAAGGCAACCGCTGGTGCTGCACGTGACGTGGACCCCGAGGTGCCACCAGGGCTGCTTGTTGTGAGAGTGGCAACCYCCACGGCAGCAGCATTGCTCGTGTCTCCTGTGCTGTGCATATGTGAATTCTTGCTGACTCTTTGACTCACGCAGGAGCACTGAGGCAAGAGAGACGATAGCCCAACAAGATTAATTTGAATGCAAGACAAAACACATTTGTTTAAAAAAGAAAAAACACACACACGAGATAGATACTTTTCTCTTGGAATGCTGCAAAACATGACTTTATGAGTAATGCAGGCTTGTCTGCTTGTCTGCTTGAAGCCTACGGCTTTCGTTGGCTGTTCATTTGGGGACTCACAGAGTCACAGAAGGGCTGAGGTTGGAAGGCACCTCTGGAGATGGTCTAGTCCAGCCCCCCTGTTCAAGCAGGGGCTGCTAGAGCACGTTGCCCAAGACCCTCTCCAGATGACCACCRAATGCCTCCAAGGAAGGAGCCTCCACAACCTGCTCCAGTGCTCCAACCCCCTCACGGTAAAGAAGCTTTTCCTCAACCTGTGCATGGTTAGGTACCAGCTTTTGACAGGCCCTGCTGCAAATGCATATAATAAATATTTGGAAAGGAGGTAGTCTTTGGACTTCAGTTGAAGAGCATGAAAAAATTGACAACTCCTCCTTATGCCATCATAGGTCTTAGAGTGCAATGTTCTTATTTTCCAAGAAGCAAAGAAGAAATTTAATCACTGGCACAGCCAAATGCTCTCCAACAGTCACTTTTAATCAGGGTCGGGGCTGAAGATGGAGCTGAGGTTTGGTGAAAACGCTGATTTCGCCCATTTACACTTGTCAATATTTGAGTAGCCTAACAGATCTCACAAAGTCAATCCGTTCTCCCACATTAGTGCTATAGGTGGTCAGCTTTTCGTAAGTCTTGCTTTAAAAATAGATGCTGGTGGGATAATCACCATAGTGCAGTGCACCATGTCAGAGCCTGGCTTGGCCATCGGATTTGGTAAAACATTCAGGGAGGGAGGTTATTCATTCAGCAGAGCTGAGTGGTGCTCCAGGTCATGCCATTTAAAACTGAAAATGATCTGTGGGTGAGTGGGTTAATTATTTCTTGTTGCCTCGCTTCCCTCCACTTATTGTAAACCTATGTATTGACCTTCAGTAACAACTGCATTTCAGCCCTGTTGYTTCGAGCAAGTGCTAGTCCTTTTGGTTGGGGTGAATATTGACTGTTTCTCCTCGGAGGTTCAGGCATAAATAAAAATTTAGAGGACCTTTGAGTAAATGTGTTCATGGTTCAGCACCTTAATGTGTCGCTTAACTACTAACAATGTCCATAAATTGGACCTGCCAAAAATAATAGTTTCTTTGCCACTTTTCACCTCCCGCTTTACCTAAGTATGCATAATATTACAAGAGAAACATTTGCATACCAGACAAAGAAGTAAAAGTGGAATTTTGAATGTTGTCTATAGCAAAATTAACTACCTAAGACTGCTTTTTCTAATGTGTATCTTATAAACCAAGAGCCACACCTGGATTTGGATGTGATTCAAAAGTAGAAATTTACCTATCATCAGAATTTGACCCTCACTGACTTGGTTTTACTCCACTTTCCATTAAGGGAATTTGCTCCTTGCAGGTTGACTGGAAGGGGAGTTATCATCTCACCTGATTTCAGATAACTGCAGTAGTTGTTTGCTGTGAATCACCCTAGGCTCTTGTTGTGATCCTTTGAGAAAAATGAAGCACAATTCATCAGCTTTATTGTAGGCAACTATATTAGGATAGAGTGAATTAATGCCTTGGTTATTTTTGGTGAAAAACTGCTTGGTTTTCTCAAGTGATTATAAAGCAGCATTTGGTCTGGTGAATACCAGAAACGAAGAATCTTTTTATAGTATATGATATAGAYACAGAATATATGTGATATAGAATAGTAACAGATATACTTCTATGTGTATCCATAGTTTTTTGTGTTCTTGGAGATCCCAAATGAAAATTGGGATACCAGTACCAGGCAGAGCTTGGGCAGATGGCCATCATAGACTGAGATCTGTAAGTCTTTGCTCCGCAGTCCTTTTGTTGGATGTTCCTCTGATGTTTTTAGAGGTGGCCTCTATGCTACAGGCCACGATGGTGCTTCACAACTCTTTGAGCTGGAGCTCAGGATGGAGCTTCACAATTCTTCTTTCACTCACTCTGGGGTGAGTGAAGGCATCTCTGCTGCGATGTTGGGGGACTACGTAGGGGATCCTGACTGCACATGTCGGGGTTTGAGAGGAACCTGGGCAGATGAACACTTCTCATGGTTGCTGGTGTGGGACTGATGCCCCTTAGCAGCGACTGGAGGAGAAGACCAGAATCAACAACAGTTTCCTCACTGAGCTGTGCTGCAGTGACAGCGGGCGAGAGGTTGATCGGGTGCAGCACTGGGTCACTGGCCCCAGTGCTGGCATGTGTTGTTCCTCACATATTTTGAAAAGCTTTTAAGGAACAGCAACGTGGCAAAAAGTCTGTTATCCTMGGAGCAACCACGTCCTAGGTTTCCTGACAGCCGCTAAGAGAACATACAGGCCATGCTTGTCTAAATATTCTGCGTTGGTGTGTTAGTACATATAGCACAGTTAGTGCATTAGCACAATAGAAGTCCTGGAACCAAAAGGAGAAGTTGTTTTGCRTACAAATAGCAGGTGGTTTTCCAGCTCCATGTTTAAACATGGTTATARTGTTGAAGCAACACTGTAGCAAGGAAAAACGTATTTGAGGTGGGTTTCTGTCAGAACTGAACATGTTTTCTTTATCCTCYTTCAAAATACATATTTGAAAATGGTGATATATTATTACATATAAATAAGAAGAGCTATCACACCTGATTTTAGATATCTGAAATTTAGATGTGTAATGTGTGATCTTGGCCTGCACTTCGTTCATCATCAATGGAGAAAAAGAGGTTCCTCCAGAGGGCAGCACATCTACCCACCACAGGTTTCTGCCTTGTTAGCTCAGACTTAACTAATTACAATGCCAAACACCTTAAGCTGATGCAAGTGACTCTGTCTTATATTCYGATAGTAAAATCTTATGGCAGTTACAATGATTATATTGAAAATTATTTTTCTTTAGCAGACAGGTAGATGTGCCAGAAAGATTTCTGCATGAATGTAAAGGGATTATAGACAAATACCAGGAGGTYGTGTTTAAAGACACACAGTGTAGCACCTGAACTCTGTAGGACCAATAAAACATGGTGTGATGTGCTCCAAATTGCTGCTTGTGTGCTGGAAATCAATGATATTTTAAGCCGCTCGTTCATGTTCAAGCATAAGGGTGGTCATCCTGGGCTGGACCAGAGCTCATCTGTGTCCAGCAGCAGTCAAAGTGGATGCACAGGAGGAGTCTTAACAAGAGCCCAGACTTTGTGATGGCTTCTCCCAGGGTCTGCTCCCGTGCAGCTCAGGGACTGCCCAGCCAGATGCGAATTTCTCTTTGATTAATTTATCTGGCATCTTTCACTCAGGAAGCCTGCATAAGCCTGCAGCGCCCACAGTGTCCCGGGGCAAGGAATTCCCCAGCTTAACGGTGGGCTACATGAACTGCCACCTCTTTGTTTTTGATTGTCTGCCTTCCGCTTTCCTTTGCTGTACCCTTGTTCTTGTTTTAGTATAATAATTAACATCTTCATTAAGGTCTTTCGTACATTTTGCTTGTTTATTTGGTGTCTGTTTTGTGAATGTGGAAGATGAAAACCTCACTCAAACCCTTCCACCCACTGGAGATCAAGGAGCAAAGAATGGAAACAGTAATGGCAGTAGGTTTCTATTTGACATGAGATGAAACGGTTTTTCTCCATGGAGAAAAACTTTCAGGGGTGATTATTGAGCTTTGGGGTGTATTCAGCACAGTTCCAAAAGCAGAGGTGTGTGGTTTGTGTGGTGGGAGTTTTTATTGCAGAGAGATCTCAGAAGGCACCAAGCAAACGGTTATCCCGGGGCCTTACCCCAAGGGGTTTGGAGYATCCTGGAAAGCTGTGCTCGGTTGAAGGCAGCCTTTACTCGTGCCCCTGGTACTCGCTGCTCATGGCAGTGGCTTGGTCTCAGCCTKGCCCCACATTTGAGCGCACGTTGCTCCGTCAGAGGCCTCATTCCGCGTGTGCTAATTACTGCCCAACCCCGGGCGGGCGAAGGGAGCTGCGGTGAAATCCAGCCCGGTCCCTGCTCTCACCCTGTCCCACCTTGTGATTGCAGGTTACATCCAAGCCTGCAGAGGACTGATGATCTCTGCCGTCTGCCTCGGATTCTTTGGTGCTGTGTTTGGACTGGTTGGGATGAAGTGCACCAAAGTTGGAGGCTCCGATCACACTAAAGCTAAAATAGCTTGTTTAGCTGGATTGATTTTCATACTTTCCGGTAAATATGACTTTCTTTCTCTCAAGCTGCTATATTTGAAGTTGTATTAGAGCTGCTTTTTGTTTTCCCTCAGAGATCCATGCACGATACCGCATGGTTTCAGCAGCTGTAGGGTCAGGCCCAAAGCACCTTCTGCCGGTCCCGCTGAAGAGTTTGTCTCCCCTTTTCCAGGGTTGTGCTCAATGACCAGTTGTTCCCTGTACGCGAACAAGATTACGTCCGAGTTCTTTGATCCCACTTTTGTTGCACAGAAGTAAGTAACTTTTCTGCTACCCACAAATCGTTCAAAGAAATAGAGCTCGAATTCCCTACCACACACCAGAAGTCATTTACATGGAAGGCAGATGCCACTACTGTTGGGCAGAAACAAGTGATTAGCAGTTCTGTTTAATCGTATTATYCAACCATGAGCTCAAGTTGAATGAACTGATGCATCTCCACACGGTCCTTGGTTTGTAATCTTTGTGCCCAAGGTTATGACGTGATGGGATTCTGCAACACTTCCCACAGAACAACTCTAGTTATCTCAGTTATCTTTATATCAGAGATGCAGGAAAAAGGATATCCAAAGACACTCATTTGACAAGAAATTTAATAGGAAGTGAAAAAAAAATTTCCTTGTAGATCCRTGATGGTTTTCATAAAGATGCTGAGCTTTGCACAAGTCTTGATCCCTCTGGAGAAGAGGTTTTTACAAGTTCTGCATTTTTTTTATTATTTTTAAATCCAGATACCTAAAATTCTGGATTGAAAACTTTATCATAACCCATAATCATGCCATCACTAATATAATTATTTAGGTTGCTCTGGCTATAGGTGTGATAAAACTTTAGGGCATATGTGTTTACACACATCTGCAGCAGCCATATCAGAGATAATAAGCATCCCTTCAGACTCCTTTTAAAATACTGGGCTCTGCAAGTCCAAAACACCAGCAATTCACMACCCAGCGTGTGGATTTTTGATTCATATCTTAGCCACCCAGTTTGAAAATGTTTGCCATAAGTTATAGCATCTTAGATTGCCATGTGCTGGTTTCTTTTGTAATGTAAAATTCCCTTTAGAAAAAAATGACACAACTTCTTTTTTCTTGAAAACAAGTCAATATTAGTTTCCTTTGTAAGTCTGCTGTGGTTTCTGCTTGATTCACATGCTGAAAACAGGATCCAAAGGCCACCGAAGGAAATGGGGTTGTGTGCTACTGTGAAGAAATGAAGACTGTCTCTACAGCCAGCAGTTAATTATGGAAGTTAATTATTCATCAGGCCCGCTGGTAGTCGTGGGAAATGCCTGAATTGGTGCCAGCATCCCCTTTGCTCCATACTGTGTCCCGCTCTGTTGCGAAAGAGCAGACAGAATCTGTGGCCCAGTTTGCCGGGAAGCAAATGAGAAATCCTATTTAAAATACTCAAATAAAGGCAGCGAAACGTCCTCTGCATGTTTCCCTGTGGAAACGTGGCCTGTTTCCCACGTGAGGAGGGCAGCACAACTGTGAGCACCCACAGTAGCTTGCTACAGTGCAAAGAATAGAGGCAGAGGGGAAAAGCAGGTGTTGCCATTTGGATGATGCAGCCGACGCAATGAGCTTGCGTCTGGTGACCACGGTGCTGGCGACGTTTGGCTGCTTTCTTTCTGAACCGGGGTAGAAAATGCTGCRAATTTGTTCCATGCTTTCTGCAAACTAAATGTTGATGTATAAGTACCTGGAGTCTCCTTCTCTGGAGATCTTCCCAAGCCGCCTGGATGCCGCCCTGTGCCCTGTGCTCTGGGTGTCCCTGCTGGAGCAGGGGGTTGGACTGGATGATCTCTAGAGGTCCCTTTCTACCTCAGGCACTTTGTGATTCGGTGTGATTCTGTGATATGTGGTGCAGAAACTTTAAATAGGGCTTTTCTGGTGTGTGATGGCAATATGGCACTGGCCCCTAACTGGCAGGGGGGCTGCGGTGGGATTCAGCCGTTCCCCTCATGCTGMCCTCTGCTCACCCTGAGTTCTTCTGGTGGTGGCAGAGAGGAGGCCCAAAGCATCATTAGCTGACAACAAACGGCACCAAATGTAAAGCACTGTTTCAGCCAACCCAATCTCCCAGACTCACAGGATGGCTGAGGTTGGAAGGGACCTCTAGAGATCATCYAGTCCAACCCCCCTGCTCCAGCAGGGACACCCAGAGCACGGGGCACAGGGCGGCATCCAGGTGGGTTGGGAAGATCTCCAGMGAAGGAGACTCCACAGCCTCCCTGGGCAGCCTGKGCCAGGGCTCTGGCACCCTCACAGGAMAGAAGTTCCTCCTCACATGMAGATGGAACTGCCTGTGTTGCAGCTTGTACCCAYTGCCCCTTGTCCTGTCACTGGCCACCACTGAGAAGAGCTTGGCSCCTTCCTCCCTACATTCCCCCTTCATGAACTTATACATGTCGATCAGATCCCCTCTCAGCCTTCTCTTCTCCTGAGAAAACAGGCCCAGCTCACTCAGTCTCTCCTCATACGAGAGATGCTGCAGTCCCTTAATCACCTTTGTCACTCTCTGCTGGACCCTCTCTAGAAGCTCCACATCCCTCTTATACTGGGGAGCCCAGAACTGCCCCCAATACTCCAGGTGCAGCCTCCCCAGAGCTGAGGAGAGGAGCAGGATCCATTCCCTTGACCTGCTGGCAACACTGTCCATTCTGACTCYATTCTTCTCTATCCAGTCTCACTCCATTCTTCAGCATTTGGAAGAGGCACATAAACATGGATGGGCAGGAGGAATCCGAAACCTGCCCAAAGCTGTTGACCAAGAGCCTTCTGATGCAATTTTATGTSTTCAGCTTGAGGAATGGCAGGCATCTCAAAAAAAGGCTTACTTAAAAAGAAATCTTAGACTGAGTTTTAGATTCAAATGCAGTAGTTTGCATTAGTATTTTAAATCAACTTGAAATGCTTGTGTGTGCTAACATGCATAGAGCTGTAGCAACAGCCCTGGACTCCTGGGTACTTGTAGCTGAGATTAATTTCATTTTTCTGGAAACATCTCTAATAGGAGGAAAATCTCTGCTTCTGTTTTCCTGTCTTGCTAAATCTGTTCCCAAAACTTCTGTAAGTTGTTGCTTTACTGCTTTTAATAAAAGCTTCTCTAATCTTTATCCTTTTTTTCACTCTTGCTAAAGTTAGAGCTCTAAAATCATGATTATTATTACTGATGAATGGAGAGCAGTTATCCAACTACTTGGATAAACTATCCACATAGTTTATGGGGAGCTGTTTCCCTTCACCCTTTTTCCTGTGAACTGCCCAGGCACAGTTCACATAGCCTTCTTTTTTCAGCTGTTTTATCATTTCTTGCACCCTTCTCTGTGCCTTTATTTTGCTTCTCTAAGGCAGTGCTCAGATTTCATTTGGGGCTGAGGGACCTAAGTGGGCAGAAGCAAAGAATTATTAGCCTACTTTTTTGCACTGTCACGCTGCCACATAGCTTCAAATGTATTTTTTTTTCTAAGAACTGTAAGAATTAGTTGGATAGTTGCACTGATTCATCAAAAAGATATGTTCTGATTCATGGAAAAGATATGTTCTCTATATATGTTCTGGATTTCACCCAACTGGCTAATTAACTTTCAGGTATTTTGCTCAAAAGTTTGCTTCACAGACCTGACGTATGTAACAGCTAGGCTATTTTTCTTCTATATTGGTACTAGACTTCATTTCACTGAATTCCTCCTCCCTGGATTAGAGTAAAATAATCTGCTGTTAGCCTGTTCGTTGAGCTGAAGGTGCCTTTGAGTTCACCACCGTTGATTGCAGTCTTTCGTGGTCGCCACCATCAGCCTCTTCCTCAGTGTCCTGTTCTCCTCTGGTCAGCCATCGGTTTCTGAGTGATCTTTTTCTTCAGGCGGATTTCCCTGTCGTTTCTTCTAAAGCAAAAGTTTAGTCTCCAGTGTTGGTTTCAGGAGCGACCAATGAATATAATGTTCCTGGATATGGTACACAGTGGATTCTGGACAGAAGTTTAGCCTTCATGTCTTGAATGCTGAAAAATCCAGTTGGATGAAGTTGAAGGAGCCATACATGGGGCTTATACACAATTGAAAAATAGAAAATTTCCTGATAAGCATTGATGTAAGCCAAAGGAGCCTTTATCTGTGCAAAGATGTCAAGGAAAGGCCAATTTGGCTCTGCAGCTCATTAATCCTGCAGGGTGGCAGTAATCTTAAAGGCTCCATACTTGCTTACGTGTGTTATATTATTGAAAGTTGGTTAAAACATACAAACCACCCCAGGAACAACGACCAGACCTCATGTCTTCTGCTTCCCAAATAGCAGGCAAGAGCCAGGCAGCAACTTTCCACCCCAGTTTAGCCTTGAATTATATTTTTGTGCAATGGAAGAGTTTCCATGGAGGAGACAGGAATTGGTTCTCTCCTATCTCTCCCATCTGCCTCCAGCAAAGCATATTTTAAGCACTGTTAGGTGGAAATGTGAACATGAGCTTGTGCTACCATTTCTCTTGGCAAAGGGTCTGGCAGTTAAGTAGTTGGAGCTGCAGCTGCAGGTCCAGTGGTGTCCTGGGTGGTCAGTGCTCATCCGTTCCTGATCAGGTGAAGCCCAGTCCTTGAACAGATAGAAGGTTGTTTCATCTTGATTTTTTTCTGTGAATAATATGTCACGTAGTAAAAGTAAGTTAAATGCAATTTAATTTAAATGCAAGTAAAAGAAAAATGCAATTTAGTTGTTTCATTCTGAAAAGAAACTTCCCTCTGCTTGCACTAAAGGCGTTTGTTCACTCATAGGTATGAACTAGGAGCAGCCTTGTTCATAGGCTGGGCCGGAGCGTCGCTCTGCATCATCGGCGGCAGCATATTCTGCTTCTCCATAGCAGAAAGCAGCAGCACCCCAAGGTAACGTGCGAGCCGCGATTCCTGCAGGACTCCGGGATCACCGGCACCGTTGTGCCTGCTGCGTGGGTGCAAGCTGGGTTCCTTTCCCAAAGCCCTTTGCTCCAAAGCTCTTTGYTTTCCTCCCTACCATCCTTTTCTCGGTACCTGCGGTACCGAGAAAAGGATGGTAGGGAGGAAAGCAAAGAGTGGGATTTAAAGATAATTCTCTATCATTAATGTAATTAAGAAAAGCTACTAATTCCATAAAAAATGTATTTTATATATTTAACACATTAATTATAATTGGAAAAAAAATCAACTTGGTGATGTAGGAAATGTGGTCAGGTCACCTTAGGAGTGCAAGTGGAACCAGTGGGGACAGGTTCCTTTGACCTTAAAACATGGGGTGAGAGGGGACAGGGCTGAGGGCCGGGAAGAAGAGGGGTGATGAGCAGAGGCACAGCTGGGGTGAGGAGCTGTGAATGTGGGATCCACCAGAGCCCAAATGATTCATCTGCTTGGGCCCCTCACTTCCTGGGCCCTGCACATGGGGCTCACGCTCACGTGGAAGTGCCAAGGGAGATGCTGGGGGTGAGACACCAAAACGGATGAGTGGCACATGGGAAGGTGCCCCCCTGCTCCTGCCTTTACCCCTCTGYGTTTCCTCTGGGTTTGTCTTATTCCAATGCTCGGCTACGGAGCTGCTGCCGGTGTTTTGGGAAGGCTGTAACCGGGCGGTTCTCTCTTCTCCTCAGGATGGGGTACGCATATAACGGAGCCGCGTCCGTGATGTCTTCCCGCACAAAGGTCCACACCACCGTCCCAGACAAGTCCCCGCCAAAGCACTTTGACAAGAACGCCTATGTTTAATCGTACCGGCCCGGGATGCAAAGCCAGGTCTAAAAATCAGTTTGTATGCTTCATCCAGAGAGTGATTCTTTTTTTTCCCCCCCAAACCCAATGTAATTACCACTAAGACGATGAATTTTTAAAATATTAACTTGCAGCTTTTTACATATTGATGTAAATTTTTTAATACAATATTTTAAGATGGATGTTGGTGTTGTAAAGTTTATGCCTGCCCACCACATGCTTACGTTGCTTCCTAGATAAAGCAGGTGAGGCAGTTACGGATGCGGGATGTCCGGGCAGCTGCTGCAGAGCGGCCTCCAGGCTGCCCTGCTCTGCGCGGGGCCCCAGGGAAAATGCAGCCACAGGGGCTGATTTTCAGAGCGCGCCATGACCGCGGGGCAGGAGGAGCCAGGAGCGGGAGCGAGCGTCCCGTGTGGCAACTCGGAGCGCTGGGAAGGGCAGGAGGAAGAGGCTGGGGCAGTAGGAGGAAGCGTGTGAGCAGCACCAAGCAGCCTGGAGCGAGCGGCTGGGCTCGGCAAGGCGAGGGGAAAGCCCTGGGCAGCAGCACCCGTCCTGCTCTGTCCTGCTCCATCCTGCTCTGAGAGCGAGCGACATTCCCGCAGGGCTCAGCAGGCAAAGGAGGCAGCGCCAGCAGCAGGGAGTCCTTCCCCAGGGAGTCCTCAGTGAGTTACRGCAGGGCAGAAATCCAGCGGGTGCTTCTCCTTCGCCTCTCTATGGAAACATGGAGGCTTTCGCGTGAGTCAAATCCAAATACTGAGATTATAAATAACTGCAAAACACTTTCCAGACTGAGCCCCTATAGTTAGGGACAAAATCAGGTTCTATCCTGATGTCTGAAGAGATGACCMCTCAGAGTGGCATTAAATTGGCTACTTTGGGGAAAAAAGCTGCAAATATGAACAGTGGTTAGCCCTATTTATTTATGGCACAGTGTGACAGAAGATGAATGTCTCRCTTCTGATACCATCTAAAATACATCAGAAATATAAATCCATTCAAGCTCTTTGTTTTAGTTTTGCATTTCATCTAAGTTAAAACACCACTGTGCTTTTTTTAACACGCGGGCAAAATGAAAATAAGAAAGCACTAGCTCGGTGACAGGTCACTACTTCTCTTACCTCAGCTTGATGTTCTTATTTCTTTCCAGTTTCTGTAATCCTATGTTAACTTGCATAAGACTCTATTCTAATAAGAAAAGAAAAAAGAAAGAAAAAAAATTAAGTCTCCAAAATTGAAGATGTTCAAACACAATGAATTTTATAACTGAGGCCATTTTTTTTTCATTTAGTGTTTATTGTAAACTATGTTAGAAATGTAACATTTTAATACATGGAAATACTTTATTTAAAATGTTCACAATTTGATATAAAGCTTATGATAAAATACAAGAAAATATTCATTTAAAACCCTTATAAAATAATCATCTGCAGTAAGTTCTGTTCATTGATTAACAGGCTTTCTTATAGTTTCAGTCTTGAAAGCAAACATTAGAGGCAAAACCTTCAGCCCAGGGAAATCAGAGAGATTTTTGCCATCAGCTTCAGCTGCCCTAAGAATTAACTCTGAATTTCCAAGCAGCGAGGGCCGGCAAGGTGCATTGCAACACTCTTTGTTCCCAATCCAGGGCTGAAAGACAAAGGGCTCTGTAAACCACAGTATTCCTGCTTATGACATGAACAACATGACAAATGGGTATGAAGCAATTTTGGTGTTTTCAGCTAAGTTGCCAAGCCCCTCAGAGCCCCCAAACCGTGCCTCCTGTTAGGAATACAACAATCAGATATCTGAAGAATCACTCCAATCTGTTACAGTGACCAAGCTGCTTTTTAGTGTGCTTGTATTATCYGCTTCATGAAGGCCTGGTAAAATAACAAGAGAAAATATGTAAAATAATTAGTAGTATTTTGGGGCTATATTATATTGATTACAATTAATCTTATATTGATCTACACCATAAATTCATGTGCTATGGGAGCAAACACCTGTGGACTTCAGGAAGTCCCAAACTTCAGCCGGTGGGGAAGTGACAAATGCTGAGAGTATGAAGGAAGTTGCTGTCGCAGAGTATAATGCACAATGCAAGCATTCAGTGTCTACATTACTTTCCTTTTAAAAATGACCTGAAGCATCTTTTCTATAAATATAATAGACCCAGTTTTAACCTTTATTATCTGGAAATGTGAGGAGTGGAAAATAATATCGACTAGTAATACCAAGTCCTTTAGTGTGCACAACCGACGTTCTTCSCTTACCAGTGATTCAGATACCTACCTCAGCCTTGCAGGTCACCAGACCTGAATCTTCCACAAATTTAAGAGCTGAGTATTATTCTCAAGCCAAGGTTGTTTTTATACTGCCCTTAACACTCATTTTGGAAAGCATAAACAAAATTTCCTGGCTGGATAATTTTTAAGAGGGTTGAAACCTAATAGTAGTGTATGTTTCAAAACATGAAATCTAAGTGTTTGGTGTATTGTGTATTTACATGCATAAGTACATGTGGTTTTATATATTTATATACATACACACACAAAGATGCATATGTATGTATGTAAATACACTTTTTATGCCCACACATACACACATATATATATATATAGAAAAAAAGTACAGACACGCAACTTTTCTTTTTGCTYTTTTCCTGTACTTTCCTGTACAGTATTTTACAACGTGTAATACACTACCCAAGTTCTCCTCTACTCGTGTATGATGCTCAAGATTTATACTRTAAAAGCCTGGTGACATTCCTTACCTTCCTCTTTCGGTGCACTGCTCTTTGGAAGACCCCAGGCTTGCACCACTGACGCAGCATTGGCCTCGGGCTTTTGAGCAGCCTGCGCCTTCTGGCCTCTGTCTGGTTTCATCAGCAAGAGGTCATCCTCTACAGATGATATATCCCAGTCATCCTCATCAACTTCTGTGAACTACGAGAATAAACAGTCATCTTCCTCTTTGTGTCTTCAAGACCAGGTTCTAACAGAAACCCAACATTGTGAAACTGCTGAAGAAAAGTGCAGAGAAGTGGAGCTTGGCCCTTCTGAGATCTAGCACCATAGTTCTAACCTCTACGTATTTCAAATATGTGAATTATGTTAATTCACTACTATACTTGCAAAGCTACAATTTTTTTTAAAAGTTAGGAACTGCAAAAATTAAACAGCCGCTTTTTTGTGTGTATGGTATAACATGTCTAACTAAACAGGGGTTGTCTTTTCTGGGAAACTGGCTTATCTGATGTGATAAAAAGTCTTTAGACTATAAATATTACTTCTATTAAAGATACTGTGTGTTATCTTGCAAGGTGGCAGTTTGATTAGCCGTATAAGCTTTCCTTGTTTACCCTGCATACATTTAACATTGCAGTTAAGGGCCTTTGGAATTTCAAATTACTTTATTTAAAAAGGCCCATTAAAACCCAAAATACAGAGCCCTGGTGCTCAGAGCTCAGCATGCTCCCCTGCTAGGACTCACTGCGAGCCCATCCCAGTATTTTTCCAGTGAGACTCCCCACGCCGGCGTCTTCGCGGGGCGCTGAGGACGGGGGCTGCAGCGCTGCCCTGTCGCTCTGCTCCGCTCAACGGGGCCCCGAGCACAGGGCCCGACTGCTGCCAGGCAGCGCTGCCTCCTCGCACAGCCAACGTCTCATCCCCCTGAACCTGCTGAGCGGTACCAGAAACCATCCCCATATTGCACCACGAGGCACATACTGCTGGAAAACGAGGCCAGGTAGGTAAATACCCGAGGAAAGTCTGCAAGGGTGAACGTGGAGCGGGTCTCGACAGAAGTGGGGAGCCTGCGGCAGCATAATTCATTCTTTAACATTCACGACTGTTACAGACTGAGTTTCAAAAAGTGACAGATCTGCCCCGTGTGCTRTGTTATTAACATACCAGGATTCAACATTTCACTGCCTTAAAGTGTATACATTTGGAGGGAGTGGTCATGAGAAAGGCACAGCCACATACTCGGAAATGCTGCAGCGAGAGTTTCTTCSAACAGGAAAAGTCCCAAAGGCTGCTTAAAGTTCGAGACACAGAACAAAGGAAGTCCACTTTGAACAGAGCTCCTCATACAGTTTGGACCCAACGCAAATACACAACACTACTCCAAACTACCATGCATTTTTATTAACTCAAAGATTTATTCCAAGTCTTCCACACCCTAAGCTATACAGAATGTGGTAGGTGTGAACTCTAGGAATACGGCCACAGTCAATATCACTGAAATACCACATTCCCTACAGTGTTTCTAAAATGATTTCTGTGAAATGTGACCTCTATAAAACAGATGGCAACAAGAGGTCTTAGAAAGATTTTGGGGAACCTCAACTGTGGGTTTTGATAATAACCAGCATCAGTTAAGCTAATAAAAAATGTGGGTGTTTACAGAAACCATCGCTCCATTTGGAATTTTGTACCTTTATCTTTGGACATATTCAAAAATTGCCACTAAAATTTAAATAATTAAATTTTATGTCTACATTTAAACATACAAATATAGGCATTAATATGCACATTTGCATGTAATTAGCAAAAAAATGCAAGATAGAGTATTGTTCTTCTAGGACTTCAGAAGCAAAGAGGAAGCACCTGCTGTGCCCTCACAAAGCTCTTYTCAACCGTATGTCCACATCACAATGCACTATTTTGGATTCTCTATATTCTGAATTAATTACAGGATAAATATTTTCCACATCTTTASAATACTAATTGTAATACTAATAATTGTACTAATTTACTAATTGTAATACTAATTGTATTTTGCTCTTGAAGCCCAAAGCCCTTAATACAGTGGCCAAATGTATAATATATCACATCCCCTACATTTAACATAAAAAAATATATGYTTATTACCCTGTTAATTTGTATCATCTGAATTTGCAGAGTGTTTAAAAGTAACATGTGGGCACCAAATTACACATATACCCTGTGGTCAGGTCTGATTTGATGGTTTGGTCCCTGGTGTGATTTGCAGCTCCCACACAGTCAATGGACAAGGTGGGTGCCAAATAAAAGCACAGGGCTAAGAATGATTACCCGACCATTACAGTTCCAAGTTGATTAAGATTATCACCTCTTTCTGGAAACTGATASAGAGGTGTCACCATTTATGTGAGGAGCAATTCTTCAGATAAAATATCAGACTTTCATCATCTCARTTTCAGATTCAATTGCCAGGAAATCCTAAGAAATCAGTTTTATTATGGATAACATGTTTTTCAGTAATTATTAATTGTTTAGTCAAAAAGAAAGAATTTCACTGGTTGCAGAACTATTGCTTGGCTATCCCTTTCATAACAAACACTAAAACTGAAGTAAATGAGCACTGAAAAATATCTGCTGTTGATTTCTGATCTGAAGTAACTTTTKGTCCAAAAAACTTTGTGGGTAAGGATCAATGTCCATGAAAGTGGCTCGCCAATTATGAAACTCTACAGTAAGGGGATGGTGCAGACCTTAGGAAAGCCTGAAAACAGGTAGAGAAGTCGCTCTGTTGGCATTCTCAGTGTCAATGAACTACATGTGCTGTACCCAATGCACAAACATCACTGCTAGTTTGGCTGTAGTTTGAGGATAGCCTGTGATTTGTAGATAGATGGAGCAAAACAAAGGCYGTACGCCGCAGAAATGGAATTTGTCCCCTTTTGAAAAGGCAGTAAAAGCTCAATATCAGATAAAGGTCTAGAAGGAAAAATACTCTGAAATTCTAGGTRAGCTAGGTAAGCAGAGTGAGTTTTTTGTCCATCAGGAATAATATTCTAGGAAAAGCAAGTACAGAAGGGCTGCATCCATGCTGCTAAACTAGGAGGTAAAAGCACATGGATAGTGCCCAAACTTCTGATAAGCTGCAGCAGTCCAGGCCAGCCACGCTATAAGGTCCCAGCTGGTGTGGATGAAGAGGCCCCATGTCACAGCTCACTCCTAACACCTTTTTATAAGCAGTGCAGATGTACCTTCAAACACTCCAAAACCTGCTTTGAGAAGACAGTTCTCCACTGCTTCCAAAGGCTCTCAGCATGAAATGAAAGGTGAAAGAAATAGATCTTATTCTACTACTTAATGAACTAATAATAACTGGTATAAGCGATACCTTTAGTTCTTGCACCTCTTCTTTCTTAATAAATGCCTGTGCAACGTTAACTCCTCCAGCTGGTTTATTCTTATTTCCATGGTTAGAAAGACTCTTTCCAACTTGCTCAGTAATTTTTTGAATAACTGTTCCTAAAAGTCAATTAAAAAGATATATTGACAATCTTCATTCACAAATAAGGGTAAAACATAACTTTCTGTGTCAGCAATCACCTGCATTGAGAGAAACAATTAAAAAACTATATTTATGACTTCCCCCATACTACTAAAATAAKATGCTTTAAAATCATTTATTTCACTCCTATTTGTAATTAAAATGATGTTAAATTCTATGTGTATTTCTTTTAATCATTTGGATACAAATTCATTAGTTTACATATATTTTTCTTCTATCAGCCTGCAAATTTAGCAGGTGAACTGAACTTTACAAAGCTAAACTCTTTCATTACATAGATTCTGCAAGTCAAGAGTAGATATTTAGGTGCCTACCCATCACTTCTGAAATTCATTTTGAATCTGTAAGCTTGAAACACAAATGTCTTGAGATGGGAACTGATGATGCATTTTTAAAAGCAGCCAAATCAGCTTAGGCAGCTTCTCTGTCCCTCTTTCCCCTCCACTGCAGGGCTTATCCCTCCCCCACTTGCACTGATGGAATCGTACTTGGGGCTTTTTTGTAAACCTTCAAAGTGTCTTTCACAAAATAAACACATTTAAAACACTGAGCAAAAATGTTCTAGGCTGAACTGCCTCTCTGAAGCAGAGATCATGTATTTTACTGCATTTATATAAAACAACATGATACTGCTCTAACCACAACTGACCTCTCTGAGGATTATAAAATATGTTAGTGAAAGAATAAAGTAAGTGCACACATACTTTACATGAACACTTTTGAGTGTAAGGCACTCACACTCAAAACCTGACAGTCTGGCTTAAATAGGTCTTCCGACACGGAAATAGCATCAGCCTAGTATCAAAATCATGCATAGCTCTAGTGACATTATTTTCTTCTATGAAAACAGTGAAAAAAAAAAAAACCTTTTGAAGTTTTGGCAGGTGTTTCAGCTTCCTCCATTTCGCTTTCTTCAGTCCCATCCATATCACTTTTGCCAGGAGCCCGAAAAGCACTGACATTATTGCTTGATGTTTTTGACTGTTTCTGCAGTAATTCTGGTGATATGTAWGCCTGCTTAATGTCATCATCATCCACGTCTTCCTCTGAACTGAATGGTGGAGTTCTAAGCAAAAACACATAAGACCCAAGAACTTACCAGGTTTCTGTGACTGCATTGATATAAGCATAGTTAAGTTTCATTGWATTTTTCTTTCAAGTAACATGCATATTTTTCTTACTTGAAAAAAATAACCATCAACTTCCATAAATTCTCAGTATATATAAAACTGTTCAGAAGAAGTCATATTACTAAGTAAACTGAAACAGTTATCACAAAACAATCTCTTATACAGGCATGATTATCTCTCTCTAGGTAACTGTCTTTACAAAACCAACACCCCAGATACACAGCAAGTCTTGCCAGACAAACAAAGACATCTTTCATGGCTCAGCAGGGAGAGCAAAGTTCAGGACCAAAGACCTCCCACTACAAAACCTCTGTTATTTTATTAGATTAAATAATTTAGGACTTTCTCAATGTGGTTTCCGAAGTTAACRAAACCACTGAGTTCGTCATTAGATATAACAACCAGATCCAAACTATTTCTGTCTTGACAAGTTTCAAATGGCATTTTGAATGGGATTCAGAAAAAAAAATAGTGCTACAAATTACAGTACAGTATGTCTGACATGACAGGAATCCAGAATATTGTATTAATTCTGATCATAGTAAGACAATTATCAATCCTTGTGTGTGTGTGTGTGTGTGTGTGTGTGTGTGTGTGTGTTGCAAGCACATCAAAACCCAGTTACCAAAACTGCTTTCTTTTAAAGCACGAGAGAACAAAACATACGTGATACTGGATGTCCTTCTGGAAACTCCATCTCCAAAAAGCTTCCTGGACCTAAAACAACAAGACAAATTATTTTGAGACTGGCAGTCAACTACATACATAGAAATTTTATAAAGAAGCAAGGTGAATTCTTTGCTCAAGTCTTACAATATTAGCATGAAATTTTCAAATTAGTTGCTTTATCCACTATAAGACTTTGAAAGACAAGAAAACCAAACCCATAATACTGTTGCATGTGGTAGGAATATTAGAAGAAACAGCCTCTCTTACTTTGGTGTAGATGTGTTCTCAGTGACAGCTGCTCTTGGTCCAGCTGGGCGGACGGCTGTTGAAGGCCGTTTTACTGTTTTTTGTGGTATTGCAGACGAGGACATTCTCAGTTGATTGAACTTTTGTTTGTCTACAAGAGAAGTTATCTACCATTAAACAACACATCAAGAAATCTTTAAAGAAAATAGTTTAGTCGGCTAGAACAACACAGAATATTATGTGAAAAATTATGAAAGCAGCTTCTCAGTCTATACAAATCCTTTAAGTCTCATACTTAGGTCACAGACATACAAAGAGATTCAAATAACCTAAAAAATAATTGATTTTTTTAACCTTCTGAAGGAAGATGAGGGCAGGAAACAAATCTATTGCAAGACGATGATTTCTCTTCAATCCTAAAGCTGACTTGGCGTTCAAGATGCTCCCGAATTCGCTGGATGTCAGGCTCTTGCTTCTGTTTGTGTTCTCTAGCAGACTCAATGGCATGTAAAATTCTATTTAAGCGCTCATTTGGGATACCACGAACACCCTAAAGAAAGAAAATTGTAAGCAAAGGGGCTAACATAGCAGGGATTTGCATTCCACAACCATATACACTCTTATAGTAACCATAAATATTCAAATATTGGAAAGCTTGTGACATACAGKGCTAAAGTTAATGCCACGGCTCATTGGTGAGATCATACCCACCACTGCTGTGACTGCTGGAAAATCTCTCAGGTTAACAAATTACACTGATTTGTAGGAGCTGGAAATTTAGCTCTGGAGTTTCACACTTGAGTGGGACAATGCAGAAGTAGGAGAGAGTAGTAAAGTGAGGCAAAGATTCTCCTCTTTTGAATAATGCAAAATAAACTTACTGCTTTAATTCCCAAGGATTCCAGCTTCTCCTCCAGGGCTTGCTCTAAAACAACTCGCAGTTCTTTAGTTAAAGACGGATCGGTCTTCAAAGCATTTATTAAATGTTGGTTACTTCTACCTGTCTTATGATCACCTTTCTCAATTTCTGAAATAAGAGGGGAAAGTACCTTTCAAAGACATCTCAAAAATCTACAGGACATTAGACGGCACTGAAGCATGCATTTCCTAGAAACACCATGGATGTATATGTGTACATTACATCTACACAGGAGTTGTATTCTCCTTAAAATCTAGGGCTAGCTTAAAAAACTCAGCTTACTTAGAATCTCTAACTCAACACTTAGTACTCACMGTAATAAGTCACTCCTTTTCCTTGTTATAGAATCATTGTAAAGATATAGGCCTACGTATTTAACAATAAACATCTTTCAGATCTGCACTTTTAGAACTGTACTTGGAACTTCTGATAAAGAAAGACTACCTTTGATAACTAAATTTCCTAAGTTTTATTTCAAATCAAAGCTAAATTCTAGTTAATACAACAGACTTGTCGAAATTGCCTCAACGCAACATTCTCTGGTAAAACGCTTATTGACACTAAGTCTTCAAAAAGTTATACAGTTCCTTCACTTTTAAAAATGTTTACAGGACAAATCTGTACTCTGAGGCATTTCACCAAATATACCTGACTGATACTACTTATCTTTAAAACTCTTCCAAATACAAAGTTCAGGGCCATGTTTTCTTCTGTGCAGGCCTATGAAACCATACATAATTAAAAACAGAGGACGGAGTTTCTCTCTCTTCCATTTTTTTAAGTGTCAGTAATGATACTCTTACATAGGAAATTATCATTTAGACAKATCCTACCTCTAAATTAAAAACTGACTTTAAGTCATGCCTCAGTATTGCGTATTGRCCATACAGATGAGTAAGGAAGAAAAATACTGACACATGGAACCTGCCTGGAAAATGTCTCTGGTAAAAAAGAAATATTACTGGATATGTCTTATAGCAAGTGAACCAAGAACCTCTGGTCCCATAGTGAACGCTTCTGCAGTTCTGATGGGGTCAGCAAAGATTGCAAACCATAGGTAAATGGGCACACAACATCCCAGAACTTATACTATAAACCACGCTCCTACCTTTTACACAAAATTCAGGGACTTATCTCTTTCCAACATGGCCTGTGGGGCAGCAGGGTCGTCTGCCATCCCACAGACAAAGAGATGACTGAAGGAACAATTCTATATTGTGACTTTCAAACATTTTCTTTCAAAGCTAATGTGCATTTTCCCCTATTTATAGTGATTACTTAAAAAGTAGCTCAATTTAATTTTATTTTTATTGATCAAAAAGAAAGAGGAAATACATAAAAGACATTAGATCGTTCTGAGGAGGTGTCTCTTGATGGATCCTGAAAAGAACTGCAGGAAATTAAAACTGAAAAAATAGAGTCCAACTGTGGCAGCAGGAGATCTGCAGCTCATGAGGGCAGCACCTGTCTGAAGTCTTACCTGATTTTGAGACCTGTGTGGACAACTCAGACCCTGCACCAAGAGCGGCTTGGCTAGAAAGCTGAGTGCTAGAAGGGCCAGACTGCCAGGACGTGTGGAGTGGCAGGGCTGTACTCTGTGAAGCTATTCCCAATCACAGAGAGGTGCATTAGGCAGCACAGAATCTTCCCCAAGAGCTTGAGAATTCTTGTTTTTCATGGAAGGCTCCGAAGAGCTTTCGGAAAATCCTGTCCCTTTTGGATGTTAATCCTTCCAATAAAATAGATCCATCTAAAATCACTGCTTAATTCATAATTATTACATAGGTACATGGGTAACAACACTACTCAGCATTACCCTAATTAATGATAATATTAATTGCTACTAATTAACTTAAGCCAAATCCTCTTTGCAGGAAAGACCTGCTTTGTAAGGAGCTGTTTTGTGGTTCATTTCTTGTTTAAATCCAGAACAGAACTGGATTTGACACCTTTGGTGACCTTGAGTCTGGTCTCCTGCCTCAGCTCCTACAAAAGCTTACGAAATATTCTCCCAAATCAAGAATTTTCACACTCTCCCTTACAAATGGCTGTCACTGAAAACAAAAACATCTCGGTCTATCTTTTCAGACTGCATTCTTTCTTTCTATTGTACTGCAGGGCATGGCCCTAGGCCCTGCGTAAGAATCAAAGACAATCCATCAAGAGAGGAGATAGCAAGCAAGAGAAATGGCAGAAAGAACGCCAAAAATGCGAGCAGTCCTTATTTCAGATGGTGCACTCACTGGATTTTCCCTGGGAAAATCTCTCTGTAAGCACAGGCCTATTCGAAAGACACTTCTGTTTTCAAAACAGCAGCATCACCATTCCGGCGATATCTAGTCACCAGCCATAAGGTTAGAGAAGGATTTTTATTTCGACGTAGACCTCCGAACAGCTCGTTGTGTTACTCAGGTAGTTGGTGTAAAATAAGAGCTCTGAGTTGCCTCAAAGAAGAGATTGTCGTTCAGGATGAGCCCACACCTTCCGTGCTGTCCCTGCGAGCGCGGCCTGGTCTGGTTTCCTCAGGCGAGGCAGAGGCCGGCCGCAAACTCTGCGCGACAGAACCTCCATTACTCGCAAAGAGACCTTTGATGCATCTACTGAAGCAGACCGCGGGACAGCACCAAGCTCTGCGTTACCACAGGCTTCCCTCCCCTACCTTAGCTCTCGATCCTCTTCCACAGAGTTTGAGGAAGAAGTGAGCGCACATGGCAAGAGCACCAAGCCCACCGGATTGCACCACAGCATTTCCTACTGAGGGGCTACTCTCCAGCAGTTATTTCTCTTCTGCTTATCTGAAGTGCCTTTAAGCATTCATAATATGACTATTTCTTGTATTTTTTTCCTCTCAATTTCCATAAAAACATTCAGCTTAGATCAGGAAATTATAACATTTACAAGCACCAATAACAAACCGGAAATTAACACACACAAGATCTGTACCCACCCAAATCAGATAAGCAAACTCAAACACAGAAAAAAATAAGGTAGGCATCAAATAACATTTACACTTCTATTTTCGAGAAAAAAACATGCCACTACCTTTGGATCTGAATCAACCATTACCTTTTTCCTCTTCTGAAAGCTCCTCTATGGGTTCCAGCATATGTACCAAGGGTGCCTGCTCTAATAACGAGGAAGAACAGGAACACCAGACAAACAGGACAGAAGAAGGTCAAGGTCCAGAGCGGGAAAGTTGAGCAAAATAACACACTGATGTCAATTTTCCTGGTTGCTGACAACCTGCTTGGCAATCACGAAGGCAATGCACATGACTTCAAAGCCATAAGTACCACCTTGGTGGAAAATTCTCATAGGGCAGACCCTAATATCACTTTGGGAATGATTCAGACACCGAAACACAGGTGTCTTGTATATTCTGAGATATGTCAGAGTGTCATAATCATCTGCACAAGGCTGGCTGATAAGATACAGAACCTATAGAAAACTTGTGTCCTTCCCGAAGGGCACCCAGAGGCCAAGCAGGGTATTTTATATACCTAGAACGATAAGGTCACCTCAGATTAAGTAAATGAATACTGCCATTCATTTCTCCAGAAAGCATCTGAACTTTAAAATGTGTTTTTAAAATACTGTTTATGTCTATACTGATCTTACAAATTGACAAAGACAAATGGAATGGATGGATAGAGAATTCTACAGAAATGTAAGAAAAATAATGTGAGTTAAATCATCAAACTAGAAAATTAAGTGGAAAGTCCATATGAGCTAGAGAGAGAGAAACCATATGAACATATTAGGGAACTTAAGAGTAGTTTTTTTCTTCCTGATAAGGACATTTTAAAGGATCTTCAGTGATTTGACTATAGCAAGCTTCAGTAGTGCCACATGCTTAAGAAGATCTTGAAACGTTCCCTGCTGCAAACAGCTTTCTAAGCACACTGGAACTTTTATTCTCCAGGCCATCAGGCACAATTGCTTTTATACAAATGAAGCCAGAGTACAAGTTCTTTACCATTTCACAGACTTGAAAAAAAAGAGAGATGTAAGAGGAATGAATGAAAACACTTTCATGTAGATGTAGATGTAAAAACAAAGTTTTTAAATGTTCATACTCATTTTGCATTAGTGAATTTATTTCAGTGAAAACTAGAACCTGAATTTCTTCTGCTTTATGACAAAAGCAGAAGAAAGTGCAAGCTATATTTTCAGCACTCAACTACTGGCAGTATAATAAAAAAAAAAAAACAAAACAATTTATTGCCCAGTACTTAAAATTTACAGCACAGAAAATTTCTCTTGTATCAGGTAGACTTGCACACTTGCACACCCAGCCTTCACAAAAATCCTTTGGCCCTACAACCCTACAAATGGCTGTTACACTCTGTTGGTGGAAGAAGGGGGTATTCCAGTAAACTCCCCTGCTCTTCAGTGGTTTTTGTACGATATGGTACCAATATATGGTATGATATGGTACCAATATATGGTACGATATGGCACTGTGGTGGGTCAGAGTGAAATGAGCACTCAGGGTTAAGTAACTGTTCTTGTCACACCTCTAATGTTCCCCTGAGAAGGGGCTAAAACGTCTGTTGTAAATGTTTCCCTAAAGTCACTGTTCTCTCCATGCCTTCCATTCTTGCAGTTATATCCAGCCTCTGCTGGATATAACCTTGCTTTCTCAGGCAGCTTACAAGATTTAAGATTTTCTGCTATATCCTTTGCACTAAATAAAAGTTTTTGGGAAATAAAAGCTATTGTATCACCAAAAGATGCTAACAAAAGGTAAGAATCAGTATATCTTATGAGATCCTAAAAACAAAACACTGAGAGACTGACTGACATATGGGCTTCTAATCTTTTAGTCTATAAGACTATAAATTAATCAGTGGCCAGGRCACTCCCGGGCGTTGGGATGAGATCCTCCACACAGCTGAACTCGCGAAGCTGCTCTGGACACGTTACTGCTCTGGGACAACCAACATCTGCCCAAGGAGCAGGCAGGCACAGCTTGGGAAYGCTCCTAGAAGAGTGGAGCCAGCCTGCTTGAAGACTGGAGCTTCCAGTGCAAGTGAGGGATGTTCCTGGGGAGATTCCATTTACCTGAATTTTCATTTACTTACACAAGTATAGCCTCCGAGTTTGTTGGCTGGAACTGCTACCATGTTAGCCAGTTGCCATGTAATTGGATTTAAACTATAAACATTTGACCTTTACTTTGCTCAAATGCAATCTGCTTAAAGCAGCTGACTCATCTCAGCACGAGGCCTTGTTGGATAACTTAATGGTAACAGGGAAAGCCCAGTCCTCAGAATTCAGACCCGAAAATAGTCTGCTGATGTCAGAAYGGTGTTTCTCTTCCTCAATATACCAGAAGCAAAGGAATTTAAAATCAATAAAAGATTGCTATATAAGAATATTATTCACTGCTGTGAATAATACCATTGTTCACTGCCTGATGACGGATGTCATCAAATCTTGAGACATGGGGGAGTGGAATATCTAGAAATGGCAGTTACTYCAATCCAAGCAGGTCTTTTCTTTATTCCTACTGTGCATATATATTAAGAGAAATTTATTAATTGTCAGTTTGAGTGAAAACAGCTTGGTTCACATCCCCACTGTTAAGTAATCTCCTCTACGTTTGTCAGGGAAGAGCTCCTTCCAGCTACCTCATCAGACCTCTTAGCTCTCGACTTAGAGCACTCAGCCATCCTTGAAATCAGCAGTACATGTGGAAAACATTCTAATATTAACTATCTACTTCCTAGGAATCATTTAAATCTATCAACATTTGCTTTCTGTCCGTTACCTGCTCTACACCTGGTCTGGCTGGTCCTTGTGGGCTCTGCTCTATAGCAACACCTTCAACACCAGGCCTTGCGGCCCAGAATCTATTTCACTGCTTTAGTCCCAGCCTGAATGTCAAATCTAGGCAGGCAACTACCTTCCCTCTGGATTCACACCTACATCTGAATCGCTTGCTCCAAGACACTTCTCAAGGCAGTGAGAGGCAAGGAAGGCGACAGGACGGGCTGCACAGTCCCCTCCTCTGCAYCACCAGAGGTCCAGCAGAACCAGGGCTGGCGCCTGTCCTGGAGCTCAGGGGAAACCCGTTACTTCGTCCCCTGACTGTAACCTCCAGCCCTTCCTTGGTTATAAAATCACGAGAAATGGCAACTTCAAGCTTATTCAGGCAGGCCCCGCTGCTGCTGCCTTGCCTAATTGATCCCTCTGAACTCAAACATATCCCACTGGCTGGTGCTGCCCTGAACCCAGCCACTTCGATACCAGCCCTAGATAAGCCCAGCCTTCACAGTGACGGAGCTATTCCTCCACAATCTTCAGAATATCTTTTCTGCTAACTAATGCCTATCATCAAAAGTACAGGTTGCCTTAATTTCCTCAGTGGATAATTATAATGCTAAAATAATGAYGTCTCAGGATACATTGCTACATCTCCAAATACTTGTTTACAATAGTTTCTGAAGACAAATTGCTTGCAGGTGAAACTGGAAAATATATTTACTAAATCTAGGCCATGTGTATTTCAAGCATATCATGTATTACTYGCCTCTTCTTATCTAGTGGCACTCTGACATGAGGAGGATGTAAGAAATGTAAGGCATAGTTACACCTATGAATACAACCTACTCCTTTCATAGTCTTGGTTTCACACCCAAAGGGCTGCCAGACTTCATCTGTGGTACCCACTGTTTTAACAGTCAATTCTGAATCAATGGGCTCCCTAAACCTTCCTTCTAATTAATCAACAGAAAGTCACATGCTGCACATAAGTAGCCTGAATATATATCTATAATAACACAAACTTTAAACCAATATCCTTAAATATGACCAATTTTAGACACTCACTCGGGGCATCTAAGTTATGAGCCTAGTCATCTCAGATTCCTTCTACAGTCAATGAAAAGACACCGGTAACTAAAAGGAGTAATACAGATCTTAGTTCAGCTGAACCAAAATCTGAAGAGCCCCTTTCCTCCATTACCTGTCCTGGAAGACGGTTATGACTGGATTCTCCTCAAATGCTTCAGTTAAGTCCCTAATGATGGCTCAGTTTTAGTTCAGGGCAGGTTTTAAGACCAAGTTTTACATTTCAATGCACAATTGCACTAATATTTTTGCCTGTTATCTACTATCTTCAATTCCATCTAAGAAAGATTAAACATTGAGTAGTGTCAATGTTTCAAGGATGGGATGATACAAGAGCCTAAGACCATTAAAAAAAAAAAAAAAAAAAAGCATAATTCACCTGTAGCCTTTTCATAAGACTGAAGTCATCTTTGAAAATAAGACCTAACAGCTAGTTTAGAAACTCAGAGAACAGTCATGCTAGGATGGCATTCCAGAGACCTTACTAGTTATCCTAAAAAAAACRTAACATTTTGTAGGAAAACTACAGATATTCTGATGAAACTACAGACATTCTGATGTCAGAGATGTACCACACTAAATAAATTTCTATTTGGAAGTCACCAGCAGGCACTTTCATTTTGGTAATGGCATCAGATGCAACGATGATATCTTACTTCAGCATGTAACTCAGGCTTTGAGGAACCCTAAGATCTGGGGAAATACACTAGCATTTCTGCTAACCTTTATATCCAGAAATTAGGTAGGATAATTAAAAAAAAAATCCATCAGAAAGGGAAGAAAGGGGACAGAGAGACCTGCAGAGATAAATAAAATAATCATCAGCGAAGGAATCGGAAGAAGTTGCCTTTCCTRGTTTCATAATAAATTGACAGTGAATCTTATCTCAGATTGTGAATGTTATCTAAGAAGTTTCTCAAGTTGCCACAGTAGCGAGAAACAAAAAACAATGTGYTAACTTAAAGTGTCATAGAACAAAAATACTAATGTTCACAAAGCTGTTTTCCCACTCAATACAAATGAAAGGACATGGACTGAAAATGTAGTTCTTGACAAATATAGAACGTAGTTCTTGATAAATTAAGCATGTAGGTCCCTCAGGAGCAAATYTATTCATAAAACTAGATTTTTAAATTCATGGCCATAGCTAAGCTACTTGCTGTGAGGTATCTTAACAAGAACCATTGCTTTCTTGGTGCAACGAAAGCTGTGTGGATGCAAAATAAGAGGACTATTTTATGTGCTATTATCAATAGCATTAGTAATACATTATTACCTTTCATTAAACAGAAAACTTCCATCTATGTTCTGTTTCCCTTAAAATACTTCTATCAATGAATAACTCTGTCACATAGACTACTAAGAAAACGCTGTAGTGTTCAAATAATTTTACAACATAACAAATAAAAATATTTTTCTTTAGTTTAACACTATCATACCAAATATATTGAAATCAACAATTCACTTTGATAAGTTTTTGATTCCTGATCAAATTATCTAAGGCCCTGATGAAATTATCTAAGGATCCTTCTTCCCCTAACATGTGAATTTAAAAAAATCTGAATTTGTTGGAAAWGAAAAATTCTGTTCATTTGTCTTAGGCAAATTATATCCCTCTTTCCTTGTCAAGTTTTAAACTAAGAGAAATAATTATAAATCACAATTTAATAAACTGAATATTGAATAAAATATTACCTGTAATATTTAAGGATTTTATTTGTTCAAAGTTCAACTTTATATTTTTTCCTGATTTAAAATTAAAGAATTAATTGTACACAGAATATTGGTCTTCAAACAAAGCTCTCTAGTATTTTGCATACTGTCAAAAAATAAAAGCTACTTTTGCAAAACACAGAAAAATGTCAAGGCAGGTTCCTCTTTTCTCTTTACTACTATATAATATAGTAGTATATTTTTTAATATATACATATAATATAGTAGTATATTATATAGTAGTGTGTATATATATACAAACACATATGTTAGTATAAATATATAGTGGGTATATAAATATATATGTATACTACATTATATAGTGTATAGTATATATTATAGTATATATAGCGTGTATATATATATACTATAGTATATAGTATATGTACTATATAGTATATATAATATAGTAGTAAGACTAAATAGTGATCTGTAAGTGTGCATCATTCTACTTTAGAAGAACTGTCTATATAGGATKACTATTTTACTTCTGCTGTATTTTTCCTCCTTGATATTAGACATCATGTGGAAAATATAGTTTCAAGTCTCACTATAGAGAAATATCTTCACACTTTTCTCTGTGCATACTCCAGTATATACCACAAAATAAGCCTTTTTTCTAAAAGAAATTGTTTTATTTCCCCATTTAGTTTCTCTGCATATAAAGTGCCCTAATATTTTCCATCTCCTAAGAAATACTCAGAAAATATTTTCTATTTTTTTTTCCATATCCAAACAGTGTCACACTTTTCCACAGTGTTCTTTTTAAAATTATTTCCTAGGAATTCTCAGTGCAGATATGCAGCAGAACCATTAGCATTTTGTTCTTTCAGTGAAACCATTCTTACAGCTTTGATTCAGCAAGTAGCACATTTCAGAAGACAGGCTGGCAGTCCKGCAGGTACTGAATCTGCACCTACCACAAAACTTACCGTGCATCACGGGTAGACTCGATTTACATTCCACAAGAGGCTGTACATTACTGTTCGCTAAAAAAAGAAGAAAATAGGGAAGATTTTAAATGTATTACAGCGAATGTTCTAAAGAAGTCACTGATATATGCAGATTCATAACTATAGCAACATTTAATCATATTCATGAAGTATGTCATGTTGTTATTTCAACAGGGACAAAAAGAAGCAATAGTTTGCAAAGTAAAGAACAGTGTTTCACGCTACAGCTGTGCCATCTCTAGATATGTATGATATTTCTAATGTTTGCAGAAGCTGGAAGAGAACTCAGTAACTAAACTGGAATGCAAACCCGCACTAGTGAGCTCATCTCTTTGGCTATGCAGGTGCTCTGTGTCCCACAGAAGAAGCCCTCATGCAAAACCCCCTAATGCAGTTTAGCCTGTGTCTAGCCTGATCAAGGCTAGTGCCCCCCAAAGGGATCTGCTGCACCCTCATTTCCAGTCAGTCTGTACATGTCCTATMTATATAATGTACAGAGTGCAATCTTGGACTGAATTATCACCAGGCACAGCAASTGCAACATCAAACCTACTGTCCAAGGCTGCATCCTGAAACATAAGTATTATGAGGTTTAGCTCTTTGTAATGGACTCAGTAAAATGTCGGAAATGAATGGACTGGGGGAAATTTTGAAAGGGTGAAAGTCATGGCAGAGATAGATCATCATTGCTATACTTAAATTGCTCAAAAATCTATATCTTAACTGATATATTAATCAATTTTGTCTGTATTTGCTTTCAGTATTTGCCCTTTTATGAATACTATAGCAAGAGGAGAGAGTCATCAATTTATATGTTACAAAGCAGAACCAAAAGCTGCTTATATCACACAAAATACAGGTATCATATTTTGTATCTCTTCACCACTCAGTATGCCAACTTTGTACATCAAAAGACCATCCAGCTACAAAACATGAGTTTTGGGAAACAGTACAAAGGCATAGAAACACAGAATTACAGTTGGGTTTTCTGAGAAACAGATATAAATTTCAAGTATTGGTTTGATTTCAATATTTAACTAATGAAGTGTATGTCTCTATTCTTTAATAAACTAAAACACTGAACTCTTCAGATCAGAAACCAAATCTGCTTTTCCTTACTTACCATCATACGGTTTGATACTTGCAACTGACCTGGCAGACAGTTCTTTTATCTAAATGAAAAAGAGACAAGAACATGAATAGTTAGAAACTATCAATACCTAGAAATGCAGAGCTCATGTAAAACACCTCCTTTCAGTAGTGCTGCATGGCAGAAACTCATGCTAATGGTTTGGGGATACACTATTATTCTCTCCCTTTATTCATCACATTGCTGCTTAATGAATGCTTAGGACTTACTCTGCTTGCTGCCTTGGGTGACTTCATGCTGTGTACACCATGGATAACACAAACTTTAAGGTGAAATGAGAGTAGCCTTACAGGCTGTTTTCACACTTACAGCTCCAATACCTTCTGCCTCAGCAGTTCATGTCCAGTTTTGCAAATTAGCTCCACTTTGGGAAAACATTAAAGCACACAGTGGACTTCAGCTGTATGTGCAGTTCTCCTGTCTCTCTACAGCCTCTCTACCACCTACTGCTGCTGCAAGATCCTAGACCCTGGCCTCCTTGTTCAGCACTTCAGACACATGCAGCAGAGCCTCAGTCCCTGGCCTGTCGAGTATGGATCCTACAGAAGTGGTAGCTATTTCTCAAGCTCTTCCAGTTTTAGAATACTAAGAATATAGATCTTCCCTGTGAAATAATTGCACTTCATAAAAAGCAAACGCGGATTCCCTTGAATTTATTTTACATCTGAGGTAATAGTGCTTTTTTTTTTCTGAAAGGGTCACTTCAAGTAATTTGCTTAGGACTAAGTCCTCCTCTATYGCACCTTCACTGAACAGCAATCAAATTTGTTCACATGGAGACACCTGAAAAACTGTGGTCTTTCCAAATCTATAAATATTACATACATGCTTATCATAAAAGACTTAAAAATATCATAAAAATATGTAAATGTTCTGTGTGTTCTGTAAAGGACATATAATCTAATACAGGAACAAACTGTTAGGACAGCTTAACGGTGGCACAGTCTAAACTCCAGACTAACAAATGAAATAGATCTTCACCCAGTTACCACCACAAAAAAAAATCATTGTTTGAATAAAAGTATATTTTTTAAGAAAAATCAAAACATCTTCAAAGAAATCATTTCATTAATTAGTCTCACAGTTATTAAAAATATACTTTATTTCTAATGTATAGAAATTCATGTAGTTTCAGACTTCAAATGCTAGATCTCACTATAATCATTTTATGACAAATCAAATCCTGTATAGCAGCAGAAATTTTTCATCTTTGCCTCTCTGAAGACGAAAGTATTCTGGAGACATAGTAATCTCTTAACTTGTGTTAAACTTGCTAAAAACATTCTGTTTGTTCAATCTTTCACTCTAAACCATGCTTTAACTCCTGTGTCTCTTTCCAGATCCTTTCAAATTTCTATCATTTCAGAAATGTAACCAAAATATTCCTGTAGCATTCTTACAATTGAGAATATTCCCCATGCAACTGGAGACACATCCCCACGTGACCCAAGGTTAGGAAAATGTTTCTATGTGTCCCATAGAATCAGATGCTCCCTGAGCCCTAGAATGCTTCACAAAACAGACCTGTTTCTTCTGAGTAATAATTAGATCATTCTGTTCCTGAAGCCTCTGCCCCAACTCTTCTATCCTCCTCTTGTAAAAAGTGTTGCTTTTATTCAGGTCTTCTCTCACAGATGATTTAAGCTTCTCAATCTGTGACAAGAGCTAGAGAACAAAGAGCAGAAAAGTAACTCAGCATTAATCAATTATTTCAATACTACTGGGTTTAAACAGACAAAGAGTCATGTTTAAATATTTCTCTTAAGGCTTTTTTTCCACAAGGGATGCAATGCTCCATGTGATTACACTGGGACTTGCATATATGACAAAACAGCTGCCTGAATCATCTTTTATTTACACAAGGAGAACTACCTAAATCTTGGCACCAAGGAAAGGACATGCAGACACACGGATGCAGTTACCTAAGAATAAGATTCAGGAAAAAGCATATGGCAATATAAAGTGGTTTAGTTATGAACAATGTCAGACGATGGCATCTCAAGGAAGCAAGAGTGAATTTGCTTGATAAACCTAATATATTAGCTATAAATACAAAAGAGGAACAACATTTTAAGCGTACCATTTCAAAATCAATACTTACCTTACTCCTCCCTTATTCTATTCTTGCACTGTATGTGGGTGTATCATTAACTACATCTTTTGGGGGACTGTTTCATGGTTCTTCCTCACTGCTCTCTTGCCAGAGAAGTTTTGGCCAGACCACTATGACCTGCTCAGTTCTTACACGGTCACGCAGATGAAGGAAAATGAAAGGAATGAAGGCAACAGAAACAAAGCAGGAAAGACATTAAAAAGAAATGCAAACATAAAAAAAAAAGAAGAAGAAAAGTTTGTATAGTAAAATATATAAACAGATGAACAATAAAATGCTATGGTGCCTTTTCATGAAAAAGCTCAAGAGATTTCGAGTCAGACAGACGTGGAAAAAAAAATGAAACAGATAAGTGAAAGAAAGGAGAAGAAAAGATCAAAACACAAGCCATAGGCCCACAGTAACTAAAGGTATAGAGGAGATGAAAGCTGCGTATTGTTAACTTGTATCTTAAATATTTGGCCTACCCACATAACAGAAAACACTGYATAAAATAGTGTTCAGGGAATGGTGCTTTGCTGTGCAACTTACCAGATTCTTTTCTGCCTCGTGTTCCTGATGAAGGGCTTGTATTCTAGATGTCCATTTACCTTCCTGTATAAAGGAAACCAGTGCTAATTCTTRCTAATTATACGTTAGCATTTATTCAACAGTTTTATGTTTATAAATAAAGCACATGTACTGAAAAGGGTATTGACGACATGAAGCCTGAGTAACCCCACATTTCAGACCTAGAACAGTTATCACTACGTTTCTTACATGCAAGCATAGTGCTGCTCCCAAACAGACTGCAAACACTGCATCTGCCAATAAAAGGCCTTGATTTGTGTGTGCACTGACTGAAATTGAGAAATGCACCCGTATTTTGATACATTTTTGTTTACTAACAATAAGGAGACTAAGAGTCGGGTTTTGCTTTCAACCAAGTAATGTTATTTCAAACACTCATCAGCAATGTATTTTGTATATTGCAACGATAAAAAACAATGTAAACATCGGAATTATAAGAGCATAAAGCAAAATTTGCCTATTTTTTCACAACTTTGAGTATAAATGACTGAACTTGCTGTTTAAAGCGGCCTGTTACAAGAACCACGAGCCATATAATGCACAGCTCCAAGAGTCAGCGAGGGGCTCCTGGGTGGCAGCAGCCGCACAGATCAGGTTTGGGACATGCAACTGCAACCACAGTGTATTGGGTATGGCTAGATACTTCTAATTAAAAAGAAAAAGGGAATATTAAGGAATAAAGGTCAATCACTTCTAAAGCAAAAAATGAAGAAGCAATAAATAAAGAATTGAGTCCTTCAGTTTTTAGACTGTAACAAATAATAGTAAATTTAAAAATTGAGCTATTTTAGATAAAAGGGTAAGAATGTTACTAATGAATTCGAAATCCTATTTATATATGTAAAAATCAAGGAAAAACCGCAGTCTCTCAGAGGTAATACTTTAAATTACTGTGTTACCTGTTTTTCAAGAAGTTTAACCACACTGTGGTAATCCTGAGGATTCTGGGGTTTCTCTTCTATAAATTCCTGGCTGTCTTTTAATGTCCCTAAGTTGGATTTAAGTTGCATATTTGACTTCTGTAGTAGTAACAGTTGCTAAAAGGAATGGAAAAACAATTTAAGGCCAGAATACGTAAACAGATTTTTTAAAATTAAACTTATTTAATATGAAATTTACTTAAAGGTAACCACAAAGTCTTGCATCTTACACATAGAGATCAGCATTATTAGTAACCTCCTCACATTAGGAGGATTCAGGAATAAGAAACTACTAATAGGCTTTCTGATACCTTAAATCCTTCAACCAAAAAAATGCAATTATATCATATTTATAAAAATTTCCCCAGGTCTTTCAGACAGCTACATCATGTTTCAAACATATCAAGCTTTCTACTTTCTACTATAAGATATTCATGCCTTAAATTGTGAAAAAATAAATCACTTACATCTTCTAATGTTGAATTTCTTGAAGATAACTCTTTAAGCTCTTTCATAAACATTTCTTTCACTTTTTCTATTTCATCTGCTAATTTCTCTTTTTCCTCCTCTTTCCATTTATGAAATGATTGTAGAATTTCTTCTTCTTTTGATTTTTGCTGTTCACATTCCTGAAATTATTTTAAAAGCATTATTCGTACTTTTTCAATTCTCAAACCATGTGTGGCAAAGAGCCACTTTTAATGGGCAACACTGTGACATCAAAAGCTTAAAAAAGATTAGTTTCTGAAAAAATCTGGAGTAACAAACAATACAAACTGACATTTTGCTAGCAGAGCAAGTCAGACTCAGCAAGTTTGGGGAGTTCATTATTTTTCATTCCATAAGAACACAAGCATGACTTGAATTGGTCACATCAAAGGGCCCCTAGTTCAGTATCCCGCTTCCCTGAGAGGCTGTCAGTAGGTAAGGAATATTATTCCAAGTAGTTTCCCATCTGCCACCCATCTTCAGCTCAAAGGATTTCTTAAAGTCAGATGTGGTTCTGTAACTTAGTAACCTTCAACAGAGTTCTCCTCAAGTGCTTTTTCAGTCTTTCCTCGAGGTTGTGTTGACTGTTATCGACCAAAAAATATCTTTAGGCAATGAGCTCCACAGATCTACTGAAAGTTGCCTGACATACCAATTATTGTGGATTTAACAATTTTGAAAATTTTCTGAGGAATTGATACTTATTCACTGTGTAACTTATAACTTTGTCAACATCAGTATTCCCCACCACGACCACGATGACGTCTCCTTCTCAGACTGGCAACTTTTAGCCTACTCAGTCACACTAAATATAAAGGCTGTTCCTGACTTCAATCATTCTTGTAGTTCTTCTCTGATTTTTTTTCAGTCTATTATATCCTTTTAGAGCTGAAGTGACCAGACTTGCACACAGCAGTTAAGMTGTAGTTAAACCATGGATTTTTCTTAATTATTTATAATATTGGCTTTCCTTTTCTGATCGCTACTAAGCACTAGACTGATATTTCCACAAAACCATCTATCATAATATTAGGATCTTGTCCTTGATAATGAGGTTCAGCTCAGAACCCCATCGTGGCATAGACGATGATCAGATTGTTTTTCTTCCATATGCACTTATCCTATTTCAGCTGTTAAATTTCWTTCACCCTCCATTACTCAGTGACCCATTTTTGTAAAGTCCTTCTGTGGGTCTCAATAACTGGCCGTTCTCCTCAGAAGTTTGAATGACTTAGTATCATCAGCAAACTCTGCTGCCTCACTGCTTACTCCTTGACCAATTTGTGTATGAATATGGTGAACATATCTGTTCTTGAACAGATTCCTGAAGGAATCGGAGAACCCTCTCAGGAAATCTATTAGGAAACAGAGGTTGAGTTAATCCTGCTGTCTCCCAGGCCTTGGAGCCTATCTCATTCTTAAGAACCCAGTCTCTCAGCCAATTTATGGAATATATTTTTGTACCTTCATGACAGAATTCTGCATTATACAGAATACAGAGCTAAAGGAATATAAAAGGAGCTGAATGGATAAAAAGTTCAACAATGCGAGTGATGCCGAATAAAAGCTTCTTTTTTCATGTTTSGGTTATATTTGAGGAAAAGCTCGCAACTCCTGGATATGGAATGCAATTCCAAAAGGACAAAAATAGTAAAGCTACAACTGGAATGACTATCTCTGCCCTGAGCCTACCTTAGCCATTTCCTGCTTGCGATTCATGGCCTCCTTAAGAGGCCCCAAAATAGCTTGTTAGGTATAGATACTAGAATATCCTTCTCGTATGCCCTTCTGGTTCAATTGGTAAAGGCTAATACAAAACAGAGATTTCCCTAAACCCATTTCAGCTTTCCAGTAGTGCACACCAATCTAGCTTTTCCTCGTTACTGTCTACTGTTACAGAATATATTTTTCCTTTAAATACTATTTCTTTTTATATTATAGCGAGCATTATTTTTGTTGAAGTTTTGAGTCCATGTTWATCTTCCATATACTAGAAAAACAGGGAAAGCAGGCAGAGGCAAAAGGGGAGCAAGGCCAGGCATGTCTCATTTCTACCTGCCTTCACTGACCCGCTTTAGTGCACACAAAAAGCTGGCAATGGACACATGCTAAAAGTTGGGGCTATACTTTCTTTCAGTAAAGGAAACTCCTCATGGAATAAAGCAATTCCATCAAAGCTACTTTCATCAGAATATTTTATAATGTCTAACTAAAGTGTGAGTTCCAGACACACTTACAGACCAAGCTATACATCTTAAAGATGTATTTTCATAGATCCTGACAGACTTCACAAAGGCAGTTCTAGGAGCCAAGAAGCCCAGCACTCAGCACCACAAGGCTTAGAGCTCCCAGGTGTATGTGACAGCAGAAGCAAGCACAGATAACACCTACATCTAAACTGCGTGGACACCCAAGCATCTTCTGTACTTGCTCCACTGCATTCCTAGAAAGAGGGGAAGAAGAGGAAGCTCCGCAGCRTCAGGGAAAGCTCAGGCACCACCAGGGAAAACACGACACTGTGAATGACATCAGGGGACAATCAGCTGCCCAGGGCTGGCAGTGACTGCGGCCTGCCTGGAGAGRACTGTCGCTAGCAAACAGGTGGCTGTGCTGCTTCTGCAGCCACTTTTGCTCTTGGTTCTCCTATGGGAAATTAGGTTGCTTGTTTGGTTACTTGTTGGCTTCAGAGCTGGCAGCTCCTCTTTCTTTTGGTGGCTTTGCAGGGCCTCTTGAGTGTGAAAAGTGGTGTTCAAGTGAGATTTCCAGCAAGGTGGAAAATGGAATGGTTGTGGTCTACRGAACTGCAGTTGGAAGGGATTGGAAAAAGTCAAAAAATAAAGATATAATRCCATTTATAACATCAATTACAATTTATAAAATAAATAGAACACATCTGAAATATCCTGAGAGAAGAGAAAGGGGATGACTGAAGAAATGAAAGACAGACTGAGGCTGTGTTCAGGGAAGGAAACACTCTGTGTTCTAAAGAATATTGCTTTTTTTTTTTTCCCTCCGGAAATAAAAAAGAAAATAATTAGTCAAGGCAACTGGCTTGTTTCTGTTAAATTCAAAATTTAGTGTTTCTTTTCTCACCTAATGCTCAGTACTATATTTGAGGATCCTCAAGCTATACAACAAAAGCTACATAGCTAYATTCTTGTACAGCTATGCAAGCTATACAAGAAAAGTAATTTAGAAGCTCTGAATATCGGGTAATCTATTAAAAGAAGGTTCCAATGGGTTATAGTTACAATAATTTAACACTGCTTTTGAGCATGATACAAGACTATGAAGGAGCAAAGTGTAGTATCAAAATTGGTCATTAACTCAGCCATTAGAATACGCTGTGTTTTATGTCAAAATTTGTTTCTCAAAGTGAGTAATAAATTCATTCCCTGCTTACTAATTTTTTCCATATCTGTTGTGACAGCAAAAGATCTCACTGTATTTGCTTAAATAAAAATGAAAATTGTGAGATAATCTGGAAATTGTAAAAACTATAAAAGAACTGAAACAGGCAACTCATAGATCCTTTCTCTGTCCTCTCTCCTAGTCAGTAAGCACCATTACAAGGTTTAACACCTTGCATGTGATTACAAACCCATTACCACTGCTGTAAACTACTCTGTTTTATTATTTTTTTATTCTCTCAGTAAYGGCTAAGACTATTTCTGCTCTAGTTCACTGGCCATCTCAACTCTAAAATCTATATARTTTGTCTGTTTCTTCCCCATCTTCCTTCCTGGCATTGCTGCACACCTCTCTTAGTAAAGGGTAATTCGAGCTGCTGAACCAATAGCTTACGCTCATCTTACGAAGTGGCAAATGCAAACAGAAGTGTTGTCTTTAGTAGTCATTTAAAATATGTCTATCATCAAAACAAGGAGAAATGAGATGTTTAAAGCTACGGGGATGGCTATGCTCTAATGTCCAAGCAACACTGATCCTAGGTGGGCCAGCTGTACATACCTTTTCRTTCCTTTCCAGTTACCAAACAAGCAACACACAGTCCAAAGCACTAATGCTTTCCAGAGGTTCACATTATTTCCTCCTTATTACCTTGGAAAACTTAACCATATTAGCATGTTGTTCAGCCTCTAACTGGGACTTGGTGAATTCTAGCTGCTCCTTCAGTTTATTGATCTCTTCCTGCAATTTGTCCGTCTTTGCGCTCTTTTTCTGTTCTGTTTGAAAAAAAGATTTTAAAGAAAAGGTTGTTGTAACTTTTGAAAATGTGGTACTTATTGCAAATGCTTTTCTAGAATGTTTCAGTAACATCTTCATGAAGTGTGACTCTCATGTACCATTTGCCCTCCCACATGACGTTCCACAGAAGGCTTTAAATAGGTTGGACTGAACTGCTAACTTTATTCTTCAAGAATGAAAAATAACAGCATTAGTGACTTCTCAAATCGTTCATGAAATATTTAGAAGGAAAAGATTCAGGCAAGCATTGAAGTATCATGTAATTTCAAAACAGGTTCAAAAAAGATGGATGAGGGATAAATGAATCTCAATCATATGATGCTAGTAGCATATAATTTAACTTATTCTAACCAATTTCCGTAATGAATTCATTTGGAATTAAACTTGCCATTTATTTGTAGTAAGTTAGATCTTCCGTTTCACTAGRAGTATCATAGTAAAAAAACAGTTTAAAAACATGCAAATTTTGCAACCATTTAAAATCCTGAAACACTTTAACAGCTTACCAAGGATTTATTAGGCTGCCTGTCACTTGGGAATCTGAGTACAAAGCTAAATATTATTTTGGAATAAGTTAATCCGGTAATTAGTTTAAATAGTTTTGCTATCTTTTTTGCACAAGTGCACYAGACCTCAACATATTTACACATTTCTATTCTATTATATTAATTTTCTTGATAATATTAAAGCACATACCAACTTGAGATTCTTCTGGGTGACGCCTCTGCATGTGACTTTGCAAAAATGAATAGTTCATAAAAGCCTTCTCACAAAATTGGCACTAGAAAAAAAAATATAACATTTATGACCTCTAAAGGTCCCTTCCAACTTTAAGGATTCTATAATTCTATGATTATTAACTTTATTGTTAGTAACCTTTGTGTTTGCTAAGCACAGCAGTTAATGTTTTTAACAGGTTATGATATTTTGTCCAGACAATGTCAAAAATAGGCAAATTTAGTAAATTCTCTTTAAAAAGAATGACGACTAGAATCCTCACAGTGCCAGATACCCATTACGATTATTAAAATATTTGTGTTATTCAGTGCCTGTCTGTCATAGTCACAGACAGGAATCCCATTGCGCTAGACATAGACACTGCACAAACTTGGAACATAAAAGACTGTGACCTGGAAAGTTCAAATTCAGATATAAAAGAGAGGTGAGATGCATATAGGCAGACTGRGGAAAATAAGCAAAAAATAAGACACTAATGTTGAGTAAAATACATATTATGCCCAGCCAACCAACAGCCTAACTTCCTCAACGTATCACAGCAAAGGAGAGCACACATAGTTGGAACAATCACTAAAGTTGGGTTTCAGTACAAAGACTGGGTTTTAGTTGTAAGATAAAAGTACTAGAAAGATCTTAGATACATAAAAAGGTCAAGTATTTCAGCCCAAAGACAATAATGTCAAGTAATTTTGAAAGAAAAGATGCACGTGCCCATTAGTACCATATTCAGCATCTACCTTCTACAGCATAAAGCTATTTTACTTACTGATCCTATTATTTACTCAGATTTTTAAACTATAACTCCATTTGAGTTCATGCTTTCTGTGGCTAGTTAAAGCAAAATTTAAATTTGCAGAAAAAAAATACGTCAAAATTAGGAGTCAAAAAGACAGAAAAAATAACATTAATATTTTCCCTCTGTAGAGTAGTATCACCAGACTTTTCCTAGCACCTAGAACACATGTCAGTTGGTGACAGCTGAACATGTCAAAAAGTCCACATTTAATTAGGCTGATTTAGAAAAATGACTGACTTATAGTAGAACAAACTTAGAGACAGAAAATACCAAATAGGCCACTAGTTGAAGCCAAAGGTTGTTCTATTGATGCTTTGAAAATGCATCAATATGGATTTTTTTTTATAAATTACTTCTACTTTTTCTAAAAAAAAATACTTTTTTGTTAATAAAACTTACTCTCTAGGAGCCTTTGCCTAATATCTCATGTCATTTTTTATTTCTTAATATAATTTTATTACTCCTCACTAGTATCTTTCCACTTCACTATAAATTCTTCTACCAGCTATTTTCATTGATGACCAAGTCAAGCAATGTCTTTAATATTCCTAATGCCCCATTAAGTTCTTTGAGATGTATGAGGAGACACATAAACTGTAGCAGATACCGTGCAAGAATGAATTGGCAATATCTGCTCAAAAATTCTTTTTTTTTCTCTCTCTCTCCAAAGTTTCTTTAACTCCTGTCTCATTACTTTTTTTTTTCATTTCTCTGTTAATAAAATAGCTAAAAATTAAAACCACACTACTAAGGCTTTTTGTTTTTCACAGAAAAGAGCTAAAAGAATTTCTTTTCCTTTCGTATTGCTCTCACTGCCTTCTTCTATTTTATACTGAAAATCTRTAATTAATTTGAGGAGCGACTGGTCTCAGCCTGTTCTTGCATCACTGCCTTCCCAGACATCCATAAAGGGAATCAGGTAGAAAAAAAACAATCAATCAAACAAACAAAAAGAATTTTCATGTTATTAAGATTCAAAACCTAACAAGGTGCAACACAAATGATGGAACTTCCAGGAAGATGCTCCAGGTGCTTTACCGAGTTCCTTTATAGCAAACTTAATTTCAAAGAAAAATACCAGAGAAAAATGTATCTGTTCATTACTGCTTGTCCTGCATTTTAACGGAATATATGGTTGAAACGAAGGAACTGTCATATTTTAAGTGAAATCTGGATTCCATCCCAGTACAAAAGATTTTCAGTTCATCTGGAAAGCACATTCCACTCATTTATAGAGTAATAAAAAGAGGTAGATGGTGTAGAGCCTGAACGGACTGTGAAGCTCCTGATTTCCTTGAGCAAAGCAGGGCAGCTCCTTCCCCATATCTCAGGCTGTTTTTCAAATCAGTGTTAATAAGACACTACCACACTGAGTCTGTTCACCTCCTCATGACACCAATGCAAAGACACTTAAAAACTGATGTAGCACGTTCAAGATCATGTCAGTAAAACCAAATTCCCAGACGCCATCTAATATTTAAAATGCCAYTACTGAGAGCAAGTTGGCTATTAAATATAAATATCTTACAACAAACACTAAAAAAAAACCCATGAATTATTGAGGCAGATCTTGTTGGTTAAATGCAAGAAAGCACTAACATAAAACAGAAGCTAAGAAATATAGCATGTAGCAAAGAACCAGAGGGGAAGCTGCAGCGTCACAGATTGCACATGATTTATGGGATGAAATTGGCTGTGAAACAGTGTTGTCCATTCATGCACAAACTTTCTGTCAGCTTGACTTGCTGGCAGTAGAAGAAAGCTCTTACTGCAGGAGACAGGATGAATACCGGGAATATCGAGGTTTTAAATCACAAGACATTCTTCTTGCAACTGCTTTTCAGTGTTAGGTGCAAGATGCACCTATGGGCACATGYACAATACTCAGGGATTTCAGTACAAGGTATCAAAAAGTGAAAAAGTAATATTTAAAGCTAAAGCTTTACTATTAAGATGACGGTATAGAGCAAAAGAGTTTTAAGTTTATGATATTTTATGGTAGTATTTTCTCCCTCGCATTTTCCTTGATAGTGGAAAAAAACAAACCTGAACTTCAACGCATGGTTACTGCACCTCTCRTTAGAAATAAAGTGCCTATCTACCAAAAAATGCAACTAACTACTTACGGACTTGTTTGCAAAACAGCCAAGACTTTAAGGGAACCTGAACTCTCCTGAACACCAGCAACTCCTTTTATCAGGCACTGCAGGTCAGCAGATAATCAAGGCTTAGATAATAATGTAAGATTATTGCTCACTGAACACACTGCTGACCTGTATTTACAAATCCTAGAAAGAGTTTAATTTAACTCTTGCATTCAGATGCAGAACCCTGAATCAGTGTAGAATGAGGGGCAATTATTCAGCACCTCTCCCTGAGCTTAATTACCGAATATCTCAGGAATGACCAAAATCAGCCAAAGAAAAGCAGGACTTTAAGCTTGCAGGCACAGGGCTGGCCTGAAATACTGTGTAAAGACTGAGYCAAGTCCACACTTTGCAGATTTCAGGCATTTGAAGCTAATATTTAAATCACACTTGTGTCCAGATCAAAACCAAACCAAACCAAGAAATACCCCAAACCAAAGAGCCCTGGCCCTAGATGTCGGACAGGAGCGCTCTCACCCTCTCGGGCGAGATGCGTGGGGACAGGCTGGCGGGGCACTACGCTGAGCTCATCGCYGCACACCCGAGTCACTGGAAGGTCACCCAGAAGCAGACACTTGGTGTGTGGGGAAAACACAGCGTGAAGGCCAGCACTAGCACAGCGGCCTAGGCAGGGCACTGCTCGTCACCAGCCTTGCTCTACTTGCTGTGTATGTTTTCCAGACATGCAGTAGACAGGTGAGAAAAGATAGGGACAGAAAGCACTAATGTKTTTATCTCGGGCTATGGTCACACATACATATGGGGCACATTAGACACATGAAAAGTGAAGCTACAGAGGAGTCATTGGCAAACAGAAGATTCAGGAAATCAGACGTAGCATTCCATGAAAAATGGCCAAAAGCCTGTGAAACAGAGAGGTGAAGCAAGACAGGCACAGGTGACGCAGCCCCTTTCTGGGACCTGCCCCATGCCTGCAGCCCAAGGAGACAACCACGGCCCACAGAGAGGGGCCATGATGAGCCCTGAAGAGGCACCACGATCCCCAGCGGGCACAGAGCCGGCRGGGCCACGAGCGCGGCCTCCGTCCTCACCTGGTGGTAGCTGGCGCGGGCCTCCAGCATCATCTGCTGGGTGCTGATCATCTTCTTCCTGCGCCGGCACTCCTCCTTGAGGGCCTTGAGGTCCTGCGCGGCGCGGGCCAGCTCGTGGCGCAGCTGGTCGCGCTGCGCGTGCGCTGCCTGCAGGGCCTCCTCGAGGCCGCCGAGCTGGCCGCTCAGGTAGTCCTGCGAGTGCAGCAGGTACTCGGTGCAGAGCTGCGCCAGGCGCAGCAGCTTGAGCAGCAGCGGGTCGGCGGGGCCCTGGCAGTGCGGGCAGCGCTCGCGCTCGGCGCTGCAGAACGTCACGTGGCCCAGGTGCTCCTGCAGCGTGGCCACGTCGCCCTCGCGGCACACGCGGCCCACGTCCACGGCGCTCAGCCGGCGCCACTCGGGGCTCTCGTGGCGCGCGCGGAACTGGAAGGCGGGGAAGGGCGCGGGGGCCGGGGCCGAGGCCGTGGCCGTGGCCGGGTAGTAGGCGCGCTCGGTGAAGGGCTGCGGAGAGAGGGGGGCGCTGAGGCGGGGGCCGGCGGCCCCCAGCGCGGCGCCGCTCCCGGCGCCCGTGCTTACCATGGCCGTGGGGCCGCCGCGCGCCGCTCCCGCTGCCTGCCTGCTCCCGCGTCCGCCGCGTTGCTATGGCAGCTCCGGCGCGGCCGGCCCTGCGGGAAGAGCAGCGGTGAGGAGCTGGCAGCGCCCGCCGGGAACCCTCGCCCTGCCCTCGCCGCTCGTCCCAGTCTGGTGCAGCCCTCGGCACGGGGCCGGGGACACGGTGCGTCCTCCTGGCTGCGCCTCGCTCCCCAGCCCGCCCTGCAGCCCGGCACAGGCCTGGCCGCCTCCAAGCGATCCCAGCTTCCCCGGGAATGGCCCCACGGTCGGGACCACGCGCCAGGGCTCTGCTCACACCAGCGCACCTGGATGCGGCACCACCGCCCGCCTGCTGTAACTGCACAGCCCGCCCGGCCACGTCCGCCTGTGCTCCCTGCCTGCCGTGCAGTATCCCGCACGCTGCACCCCACCGCGTCCCGCGGCCTCTGTGTGTGTGTGTGTGTGTGTGTGTGTGTGTGTGTTCACCAGCGTCACCATCCTTCCCCTTCACAGGCGGCCAAGGACTGCTGCCTGTCCCTGCCTCACCACCATTTCCAGCTGTTCCCGTGCCCTTGTTCTTCCTTGGCGGCTTCAAACATTGTCCCTGGGAACAAACTGCACCAGGCCTCATTACCCTGTTCCCTCACTCACCCTTGGCACTCTTGTCCACGACCTTCTTTTCCTGCTTCTACTTCCTCGCGTTTCTCTTCCCTGCACCGTCTCTGACTTATCACCCATGTTCCACGTTTCCACCTCCACCTGTYGTCCCTTCCCTACACACTTAGTTTCTCATCCCCCCAGTCATTCCAGTTTACGCTCCTCTCAGGTATTCACACAGCACATACTAGAGGAACTGTCAAGTGGTGGGCAGCCTGTTGGATGAGGGCACTATTCCTGACAGCCCACCTGGCAGCAAGTTGTGGCCACTGCCTCRCGCTGTGTCTGCTATTACTAAGAAAGATTCGGCTCCGATGTGCAGGCAGCTATAGGTACCATTATGAATGTCCCTTCCCTCCTCCTCACTAAACTGATGAGGAGGAAACCTCTCCTTGAAGGTCACGTGCCCCTCTGGTTGGCCCCCATGTTGTCCCCTCTGGACTCCCCACATGCCTCACATCCCCCTCCATATGAGATTCCCACCTTCAGCCATCTCCCAGCAACACTGGATGCAGCTCCCAAATTAACYGCCCCTCACACCTGCGTATTTGGCCTCCTCCCTGCAAGCCGAGTCGCCAACGAGCCCCGTGAGACACCGCGCRACACCGTCCAGGCGGGCAGCAGCACCGCTGCCACCAGCGCCCGCGCGGCAGGGCTTCCCTCGCAGCGGCACCGCGCGCCCGGCCACGAGACACGGGCACCTCCTCCGGCCCCGGGTACCCATCGAAACCGCCGCCACGGGCCGCACCAGCAGCACCCAAATCCACCCAGCAACCGCTCGGCTCTCGCTTCAACAACCGAGCCCCAAATGCCACCAGGCGCTCCCACTCCCCAGGCTCACTTCTACCCATGCACATGAAGGAAAAGCCGTGCCTTCCAGGGAAAACCAGGAGAACATCTCTCTTGCTTTGTCCACGCATGTATAAAGTGACATCCTTCCATTTCCTCCACTTTTGTACAAAGGCTTAGGATCGAGAATCCCTCCCGAGAATACATCCACGACACCAGGGAGTTCACCAATCTACCAAACGGGCTTCAGCACACTGGAATTTTGAACAGTTAGGTTGGCAGCGTTGGCAAGGACACTGAGTCCTGCTGTCTGTTTACCTGAGCCGCCCTAGCAGGCAATATTCCAAGATAACTGGCACTACAATACATTCTTTGAATCTTTAGCCTTGAGTCTACCAGCCACACTTCACTGCAACACCTAAAGYTCAGGCAACAGGCCAGGAAGATACCCCAGCATCTTCCATTACTTACCACAATTTTTTTTTAATTCAGAAAAAAATATCTGCAGACAGGCTATAAAACTGGAATTTTTACAAAAGCAAACATCAATCTCAGGAAAGCAGCAAACCAGCCAGAAGGGAGGAAACTCTGTGATGTGATTCCCCACTCACCACTATGCAGCACAGGCAGAATTTACATGCACAGCCATGGTGCACATATGCAAACACCCCGGGCACCACTTCTCACCTTCCATCTGGGATGTGCTGGGCCTGAAACACCGCAGTGTAGCACTGCAGGCTTCTCCTGAAACAAAGCATTTTTTGCCACCTCCTTTTTTCATCCCACGAACCGGGCCTCTGGCAATTGCTACATTTGAAGGCAATTATTTACTATTCTTATATACTGCTTATTTAGTATTCTTGTATACTATACTATTGTTTAGTACATGAGATGAAGCTCTGCCTGGGTTATCAGTGAGCTCTGCACCGCTCTGACACCTGAAACAGCTAGGAAATCTTCTGCTAATTTCCTTTACAGCTATTGGTATCATAYTGCAGACCCTATTCCATTTACAGAGCATAAATATACTCATATTTATAAACAGCTAAATTGAAAAATAATGCTCAAATACTTAATGAAAATAGCATCTGTRCAAAATGTGTTTAATATTCCTTCCTGTATCTTGGATAATGTAARTCAGGTTGTTTTTCCTCATCAAGGAGCTGTTAAGTAGTGCAGTATTAAGTAGTAAAGTGAAATCTTTCTCCCAAAGATCTCTGAGCCTTACWCATGCTCTTTAGCGTATCTAGTGGAATTTCTATTCACAGAAAACCTGCACATTTGGCTTTTTCTTTGCTGTGCGTGCAGAAGGGTCCTGAAAAAGAATGCATGGAATACTTTAATTCACAGATGCACAAGTTTTGGTTTTTTTTTCTTTCAATGTTGCACCAGCAACCAGCAAAGTACCACAGATTTACGGACGCACTTAATTTCCCYGACTGGCCTATTTAGCCGGGAATATCCACGCCGAGTTTCCCACCGCTCTAACCCCATCTGTCCTCACGCAGCGCAATGTTGACGTGGCACGTCATAAAACAGAGAAGGAGGCAAAAAAGCAGCCAGGGCATCTGTCCCCGGTGCTCCCCGATGCCACTGGGGTGAGGAGGGATGGGGGCACAGGAAAAGTTAGGAGAAAAAGATGGAGGTTTGGGGGACTGTTTTGTTTTGTTTTTTTCAGTAGTGTGAGAACGAAGAGTTTTTTCAGTGAGAACGAAGCGATCTAAGGAGCCAGGCCCGAGAAAGGCTCTTTTTTCCCCTCTCTCTCTCTCGGTTAGAAGCCGTGTCGCCCGCGGGCCGCGCTCCCCACGCGGGGCCGGGCCCGCGCTCCCACGCGCCAGCGCCGCTCCGCGTCCCTCGCGAGGCGCCGGGGCGGCCGTTGGGGCGCAGCGGGGCC
>NW_020455487.1:547268-553790 GCF_003342845.1 Nothoprocta perdicaria
GGAGCCCCGTCCCGCCGGCAGCCCCGTCCCGCCGGGTCCCGCGCGTGGCGCCCGGGCCGTGCCTGGCATCGGGATCGAGGGACGCGCGGCCCGCAGCCTCCCTCGCGTGTAAATAAAGGCTCATCCAGGCGCCAGCACTAACTACTACTCTTAACCCTGTCCCCCGGGGCAGGCGGTCCCTGCCGCGGGGAGGTGGGGGGGAGGAGGCTCCCTGTCGCGACAGGGGGAATCGCGATACCCCGGCGCTGCGAGGCCCCAGCGGCCCTGCCTGCCTGCGGGCACCTCGCGGTGCTTACCGCGAGTTAGAATTAGTTAATGCCAACTTTTATGGACAAGGCGGCTCCTTTGTGAGCGCCTTCCTGAAGTGACCCCAGCACGAGGGCGCCGGCGGCTGGAGCCGGTGCCCGTCCCGCTGCCCGGAGCCCTGCGCCCGGCCCCACGCCGCCACGAAACCCCCGTCAAAGGCAGCACACGCAGAACCCCTGTAACTGCTCCGCTTACTCACAGGTGGCCGCAGGCCCTCCTGATTTCCTTCCTCTTCCCTGTGAGATTTTAAGTTGGGCCTGCCAACATAAAGCCTCTTAACCAGGTTTAGCTCTTTGCAGTCTTTGCAGCAAGTAGGACCAATTCAAATGTCTTATATTTTAATACGAATTGCAAGTGAATATGACCCTTGCAAGTCCAGGAGAGGAAACAGCTATTGCAAACGTATATCTATATTTTTACTTCACCTACTCTTCAGTCAGGACTTCCATTTTTTCAGGTAGATGCCACTATTTTTTTTTCCAAAGTATGCAGTCAATAAGCTCTGGAACAAAAAAAATCTTTCTTAATGTGCAAATCCAGAGCCTTGCCAAGGCACTATCTTTCCTTCCTGAAACGTAAAATTGTTACGAGATAGCATTGATGTGGGCAGCACGCRGCGTTCAAACAATAAAAAGTTAACAGTAGCGCCTTGAGTGCATCCACTGCTGCCGGAGCCCCGAGGCAAGCGCAGCGGCGGCCTCGGCGCCGCAGCTCCTGCTGCTGACCCAGTGCGTAGGCCTGGCCTAGGCCTGGCCTGACATGGGGCCCGCACGTGCACCCATGTGCGAGGCGGGAGCTCTTGTGCGTCYGCAGCCCCTGCTAGGGCACGGAGAACGGGCACATCCAGGCCACAGCGCGATAAACCTTAACTAGCCCTAGCGCCGAGGCCAGGGCCCAAGGGCGGCCTTTGGGACAACCTCATCCATCGGCTGGAATAACCTCATCCATCCGCTGGGACAACCTCATCGATCCGCTGGGATAACCTCATCCATCCTCTGTGCAATGTATCAGCTGCAGCCTCCACAGGCGAGGCCCCGCGGCAAAGCTGCGGTGGGTGAGCACGATACGTGGTGCTGGGAGCAGCCGCCTCAGAGCAGGAGATCRGAGAATCACAGACTCACTTAATGGTTGAGGTTGGAAGGGACCTCTAGAGACCATCCAGTCCAACCTCCTGCTCCAGCAGGGACACCCAGAGCACGGGGCACAGGGCGGCATCCAGGCGGCTTGGGAAGATCTCCAGAGAAGGAGAGTCCACAGCCTCCCTGGGCAGCCTGCGCCAGGGCTCTGGCACCCTCACAGGAAAGAAGTTCCTCCTCACCTGGAGATGGAACCTCCTGTGTTTCAGCTTATGCCCATTTCCCTTTGTCCTATCGCTGGCCACCAATGAGAAGAGCTTGTCCCCTTCTTCCCTGCATTCTCCCTTCATGAACYTATACATGTTAATCATATCCCCTCTCAGCCTTCTCTTCTCCAAGCTGAACAGCCCCAGCTCACTCAGTCTCTCCTCATATGAGAGATGTTCCAGTCCCTTAAATGTACAAGTTCAGTCCCTTCTGCATCTGACAAGTTTATRCCCCTATGTCCTTCTTGTCCTAATGCCCTAGCAACAACACACGAGTTCGGTCCCTCCTGCACCTGAGTTTAATGCCCCCGTGTCCTTCTCCTCCTAATGCCCTAACAACAACACCGTTTCGGTGCTCCCGCGCAGCCTCTTGCCAGGGCTGTTTTATATGGAAAACGAGAGTTGATTGGGCGAGCAAACTTCCAAGACTCCTGCCAGTTGATTAGTTTGAAATGTGCACTGAAACTTGGATCTTGGTCACTCACTCTAGTATCAGTTTAATGCAAACTACAGGAACAGCCTTGGAACAAGAGCTAGAACCAAGACCTTCCTTCTGTGAAGGCAGGGGCATCACCCTGCTAGGGGAAGTCTCATTTGCTCCCTCTTGCTTCTGGTGAGCCAAATTAATCTCTGATTATTTGCTGCAAGTGGTACAGCTTCAGCTGTCCAGAGAGATCTCTTTACGACTGCAAGAGATTGCAAATAGAGGCTGCAAACAGAGGTTTCAGCTGCTACCCCGTTGGCAGGGTGAAGCAGCCTGGAAGCGGCCCCTTTCTTCAGCACTGGGTGCTCTGGGGGTGCCAAGACCCACGTCCCTGTCCCGAGGGAGCCGGGCCTGGTGGCACCGGGCACTGCCGTGGGGCCAGGGTGTGGGTCTGGAGAGGACATGGCCAGGCAGGGACTGACAGCCCCAGGCTCAGCTGAGATGAGGCTGAGAGTGCCCCCAGGGGCCTGGCAGAGGGCTTTTTTGTTTGCATCCATCATGCATTAACCGAAATACTTACGTGCACGTTTTGAACGGAGGGGTGTGACATTTTCTGCAAAACACCTTTATTTGAGAGGATAGGGTGAAAGTTTTCTCGGGAACACAGACTCTTCAGTAATCTTTCTCTTAAAATCTTACAATAATCTCACAGTGACGCACGCCAGTAATCATTAACTCCGGTGGAAAGTTGACTTAACGTGCTACAGGTATAATAATGAGTCTAGCCAGATTCTGGGGTTATTTAATCTTTTTCCTTCCTGTCAACTCCCTCTGCTGCATTTTTTAATTTTTTTTTTTTTTACATTTTAATGTCTGCAGTCATTTCATATATATCAATCTATTACCATTTTAAATGAGAAAATTACTATTTTTTTTTTTTTTTTTTATCAAAGGACACATTTGCAAAGCAAGGTAGGATGAGCAACTCCCTCAAGTTTGCTCTGCCAAAAAGATTCCTGTGCCTCCTTCTTAGTCCCAGTGTATTAGTACCAACTAYGATTAATCAGGTGGCAGAGACAGTCCCCCACGTAGTTTAACAAATTTGAATTTAAGTTTTGGGTACTTCACACCTTTTCCCAACTAAATGTTCTTCTTCTCTTCATATAAAACAGTCACTTTTTAAGGGTTTGCCTACAGCAAACAGGTCTAGCTGATTTCACCGCATCAACAATACAATTCGTTTATCTTCCTCTCTCCTAGATGTGGAAGGAATTCAATTTAACTCTTCAGAAATGTCTGCAAACACACAGATTGTGACTTTTATTTACTCTACACACAGCTATTACTGTAATAGCTTCCTGTTTTATTTGCACTGAACACAAAAATCACACTGAGAACAGGATTATGATGCTTTTTCACTTCTCCTTGGTGTGGATGTGAGCTGAAATTGCTGTCTCGTATCTGATGACTCTTGCCTCCCCATTAACTTCTTTTTCAGTATCTCAAGAATAAGAGAATGACGGGTATTTAGAGCAGAAAGTGCCCAGGATTTTATCCCAGGGACACTTTCTTGACCTTTGAAAGGTCCCAGGGACTTTTTCTTGCCCTTCACCCCCTTTCTTGCGCCGTTAAACCAGACGTGTGGCCAAGCGTTGGGGACCACAAGTACAAGGGTGGTCCTGCCACTCACCTGGGGACACAACTCAAGAGCAGGAATCACATCCAGACCTGCACCTCCAGACAGCCTGTCTACCCCTGCTCCTCGCACGAGTTTCACTTGTTGGTCCCCACTCAGCAAAGCCCTGTTTTGTGCCGCTATCATCTGACCTACATGGTGTTTAACTTACTTGTATTTAGAAATCGTTGATATAATAGGAGCAATAAACAGGTCAATAAACACTAAAAGTAAATCAAAGACCCAGTTTACAATGCTTATCAAACTGGGCGGATTGTTAATAGCTTGCGCTAGACTGTTGCTCTCTCTCTAGCCAGCTAGTTGGCACTGCCTGGCACACTTAGCCGTTTTTACAGGTAAGAAACAAAAGGGACAAAAAAAGGAGAAAGCCATCCCCTCTCGGCTGTAGAAACTCAGCTGAAAAGCCTGCAGAGGAGCATATTAATCTCCTTCCTCTTTTTCTTTCTTTTTCAACTTTTGTCAGATTAGATACTCCGACGCTTAAGGGCCTGAAGTGCCCATTGGAACACAGGTGCTAGCACAGATGATTGAACCATCCCACACTGGGAAGGTGGTACTCCTGTCCAAGCGATGACTAAGATGCGCTTGCAGATTTTGTGATGACAGCGTGGAGGGGAAAGCATCAACAGGCCAACCCTACCCTCACACTTTATGTAAGGTCCTTCAACAAAGACCTGCAGGCTTCTCCAAGTGCCATTTTACGGTACTTAAGCTCTTGTGCTGAACTGCATTCTGGAGGAGCTTTTCTATTTCCATCTATTTAAAAAAAAGAAAAAAAGAAAAAAAGAAAAAGAGCCCAGGGAAAATGGATTTCCATAGAGCTGGCTCTTACAAATACCATCCAAAATGGGAAGTTTGGCACTCCCCAAAGTTGTGACCAGGTAAGCAATAGCCTTACGCTAGCTACCCTGCTAGCAGAGGAGTATGTTACTATCCCTCGTAGCCCTGACCGCACTCCAATTTCTGACTCACTCGCTCCAGTTTCTCACAGGGATGTTCATCCACGTGAAGAGATCAATACAAGGTGTGAGGCTGGAGAGCAGTGACTCTGTGCTATCATCCTCTCACCTCCTCCCATATTTTCATACAAGGCTGTGGAAGTAAGATAGCTGTCCATTACATTGCTTCTTTTCCTGTATTAGGGAATCAATTGGGGTTTTTAATGTTTGTCTGTTTGCTTGTTTGTTTTTTTTTTTTTAGCAGAAATCTTTAATTCAAATGCACTGCCCACAATACCAGCTCTCAGGTACTGGGCAAGGCCCTTCCCAGTTCCCTCTGTGCTTTCCAGCTTGATCCAGACTTCTCACCACACCATATTATACTTGGGTAGGTCTCTCAAGTAATAAACAGAAACTGCAGATTTAACTAAGTCCACATCTGTCACCATATGCAGGTCACCACCTGCATTAGAAATGAGTTCTTGGAAAGCCATTCCTTGCTAACTGATGCCCTCTGCTGTTACTAGCTATAATACAAGCAGTAACTCAGCTGGAAAATACCTTTGCTTTCCCCCTCTTGACCACTTTGAACATTAGTACAGTCTTTGCCATCAACCCTTTCACTCCAGGCTGATGAGGAAACTTGTTTCCAGCCCCATCCAGCTAAATTTATATTGATCCTTTCGATAGGCTTATTGCATTTCAGTTGTATTGGCTTGCCATCTCTCCAATTATTTCTGAAAAAAAAATACAGTTGGCACATCATACACATTTGTGCTTTTAGGTCTCTCTCCTCTTCTGCATCTCATCTGCCTCTGCAACTGTCCAAGGGAAGGTGTGTTAATGTGCTTTCTGCTCACAGGCTTGTGTTTAGTCTCTCAATTATATCTTTCAGGAGATCATCTGAAATGTTCCTTCATGGTCTATGGTCTCTTTCAAGCTCTACTGTGTAGGTATCCGTGCGCCTGATGGTATCTCAGACACTGAGTGACCATGAGAAGTGATTTCTCTTTGAGCAGCGTTCGGCAGCGTTGCCATCACCCACAGTACTGGCACATACTGAAACACTGACCTCCCTCACAAAATACTGCCTCTTTATCAAGCGTATACCTAAAGTGGCATTCGCCCATGTCCATCTGAATGCTTTAAGTAAGTATCAAGGAATATCATGTTTGGACTGTTATGCTTGGGCAGTCTGTTAAGACGGGTATTCAGGTGCCGGCTACTGTGGAGTTTTCTTCAGATTCCTGGTTGTTTCTCCTAAACTTGTTGTTRGAGGCAGGCTGGTGTCCTTACTAACATTTCCAGTTATTTGGGCAGGTGGGCTGCAGGTGTAAATTCCCCTATTCACTTCACCTGGCTTTAGTCTAATCTTTTATTATGTATTAATTATGAAGTCAAGCCATAGGAATTAACATGTCGTAACGGCGACTGTGCTCGGCCGGGGTTAGGTACCCGCCTCGTGGTCCTGCTGCCCAAACCCCTCCAGGTCCCCGGGGCAGCTGCCATGGGGGGATCTTCCGAGGCACCATCTTCCAAGGGCGGCCTCCGGGAGGGGTAAAGGAAAAGTAAGTTAAAAAATTATATGTATATATATGCACACTTTATGGTGTATGTATACGCTATGCCGTATGTATGCACACCCTTTGATGGTCTATAACGTTATACGACAKCCCCCTAAAGCGCACGGCCTACACAACGGCCCGCGCAGCGCCCCGGGCGCACGTTACCCCGCCCCTCCCCTCACGCGGACACCGCCCCCGCCGCCATGCGCGCTGAGGGCAGAGCGGCCGGGCGCCGGCCTCCCGCGGGCTCG
>NW_020455487.1:554240-650496 GCF_003342845.1 Nothoprocta perdicaria
TCCCGGGAAGCTCCCGGGAAGCTCGGGCTGGCCCCAAGCGTCATCATCGCTGCCACGCAGTCTGCGGTTTAAAACTCTGTGCGTTTGCTTATTTATTTCGTTTTCCTTGGTCTCCATAACCCACAGCTGTTGTCAGTGCCTCACCTGCAAATTTGCTGTGGCTTGCGATGGTCCACTTCATTCGGTTGTTATTTATTACTTTGTGATTTTACCACCACGAGTGCTTGMAAGGCAGCAGAGCAGCTTATCTGCGCCTTGTGCAACCGGTTTGCAGTCGGAGTAACTTGTCAGCAGCACCTGTATAGCCGGGCTGAGGTTCACCAGCTCCTGGGGAGCCCCGAGCCCTTGCACAGGAGCAGGGCTGCCCTTGGGCAGCACCCTGGCATGGCTGGAGGTGGACGGAGATGGAGCTGAAACTGTTGCTGCTCCGAATACCTGCAGCTAGTGTGGCGGGGCGCTGGAAACGCCCCTGGAAGGTAAAGGAGAGAAAGTTGCAGTGGCAGCAGGCATGGAGCGTAGCACAGCCGGGTCTGCGCTGCGCTGCTCTTGGAGGAGAAAWCAGAATCGAGGTCAAAATAGACTTAAAAAGGCTCCCGCAATGGTGTTCCTGCTGGGGAGTCCTGAGTCAGAAGTTCTGACCTCTTCCAACTACGTTCTCTCTAAATGAGCAAGTTAATGACTTTGTGGAGTTACGTAAGGCCCATTCCCTGATTTGGGTTACATTTTCTAAACCAAACTTGGATAGTTTAGCAAATGTGTTTTGAGAGAGAGCAACAGTATTAGAAGCGTACCTCTAATATTTATTTATTTCTTCCCTGTCTTATTTTATGAGGTCGTATCCTCAGAACATCAGTTAAAAGATTCAGATTTGCTTGTGGTATTTCAATTCAAGAATCCACCTTTTTTTTTTTTTTTTTTTTCCCTAAGCATTACTGGGCTTTAAACTCAAAGGCCTTAAAATTCACTGTTGTATTATGAGGCCTGCTGTCTTGATAGTAGAAGCCTCCACTGTGAACCTGTGGGACAAGGGAGCCCATATTAGCCTTGAGCCTTAGATTCAACGTTTACAAAAACTTCATTTGTTGCTGGCTGGTGCATGAGCTCAGTAAAAACCTTGGCCTTGCATGTTGGTGGAGCAGGTTGCAGCTCACCCTGTGCTGTCATGTCTCAGATTTCTCCTCCTGGAGAACTTCTGCCTGCTGAACAGGCTCTCGCAGACGCCCATSGCCTCCTGCGGAGCTTCTGCCTGCCGGGTGGCTGTCCAGCCTCGCTGCAGCAAGACCACATGGGAGGAGTGTGGTTTCTCTTCCCCCTTGCCTTCCTAGTAATAGAAGGAAATACAATATGTGGACTGAAATTACACACAGCTTACTAGGGGTGGAGCAAGGGAAGCTGCTGTGCTCTCAGGCCGCACATGAGCCCTTTCACGCTGCGCCTGGAGCTCGCTGATTGCCCAACTCGTGTTTGCTTTGGTGTCGGGCTCGAGAGGAGCGCGCGGGCCCGTGCGCACGCGGAGCCCGGACCTGCTCAAAAATAGCCGCAGCCTTAGAGTAGGAGAGTGCAGGGTAGTGCCCTAGTGCTAAGCAACGAGCAGCAGGCTTTACYGTCCCACTCCGTTAGGATTTAAAAAAAAAAAAAATAGGGGGGGCGAGTAGGAAGGAAATTTAAAAGGCTGCAGTTCCAGCTGAGTGGTGTGTGTGCTGCTCGTCTGTGACTTTGTGTCAAGCCTTTCTGGTACACGGTTATGATTTGTTTTACTCATTTTCAAAGGCTTCTTGCCCAGCTCAGGGACAAGCTTTCTAAAAAATATATATTTTTTTTCTTAATAGAGGAGAAATTTATAGGAAATGAGAGGAATGTGAGTCAAATGGGAAACTTGGAATAGGTGAAATTGCAGAGTTTTCCTGAGGTTTTATATGTCGTGGGTTTGGCTGTTATATGAGAATACAGCTGGAGTTCATATACTTATGTAGCAATATATTAGCCCCAGTTATTCTGATAAATTATGACTTCCTGGTAGGTTTTTATTTGCAGTGAGTCAATTTAACTGGCAACACAGGTTAGCTGCCTGTGTGTGTCACTGCCCTGCCTTCTCACTGGCTCCTCGTTGGGTGTCAGGGCAGGCACCATTTCCTTTCTCGGAGTTTTTTGGCTGTTCCGTTCCTGCATCAGGCTTTGGAGCCTGAGCTTCTTCAGGAAATTCGACTTGAGTTGATAGATAGGGCTCTTGTAGGTAGTATTCTGAGGCTGGGGTGAATACGGCACTTTAACCTTAAATTATAACTTAAATAATAAAGTAATAATTCAAATTTGTTATTTTTTATTAAACAAATTATTTTAAAAATAATTAAAACTCAGCTATTAGAAATAATGCTATTCAAATTAAAATACTTAGAAGTTCTAAAAATAATAAATGCTGTGCTCATGTATCTTTAGCACGAGTTTCCTGTCTTAGCTATGCTTCCTCTCTTTGCTCCTAACTGGAGCAAACACAGTTTCAGCTGTGCCGCTGGATCTTTGATATCTGGCACCTTAATCTCTGTGTATCTGCTGGGAAGAGCGCTGATTTGGGGGCTGCTTTTTCCTAGGGGAGGGGAACTTGTTCTGCAGGGATCAGGGACCCCACAGCCCTTCACACGTTACCTCCTTGCCCCCGTTGTTGCCCTTACCCTACGCTGCCTGCTTGGTTATCCGGTGCTCTGCTTGCCAGATCGCTGCTAATACTTGTGTTTCTCCTCTCTTATTTGCCACTATTATCTACAGTGTTTTCAAGGGGARGAAATGTCTGACTTGCCTAATGGCTTATGTAACTGTAAACCTGTATTGAATGTAATGTGTGTGAAAGGCACCGAGCGGTGCTCGTGCATCTCCCTGTGCAAACTGTGCTCTTCGAGCTGTCCTCCTGCAACCAGAGCTGACACAAGGAGGCTCCTCTGGAGACACAGGCTCCATGGGGTTGGAATATTGAGTTTACGTGAATGAAAGGTGCCTTTTTGTTAGCTCTGTCTCTTCTCCTTCCTCAACATGTAATTTGCAGCCCAGTTTCAGTGGGAAGATTAAATGTGCCATTCCAAATAGATAAAGTTTTAAAGATTTCAAACAGAAATATGTGAATCCAAAGCCAGTCAACAGTTTTGTCTGTTGTTCCTCTTTCCCCCCAACTTATTCTTTTTATTATTATTATTTTCAGTCTTTTTTCCCCCCAATATTTCTTTTAAAAGACAGACCTTGTACTACACAATGATCAAAACTAAGCTGGGCCAGAAGCAAAAACTAAGGTGGCAAATGAGAAAGTCCATATTTCTGAAAAGTGAACATTCACGTAAAAGCTACCTTAAACGTGGAGTACTCTGTTTCTAGTACAGCCAAGAATTCTTCTGTACCACTGTCAGTGGAGCTATTTTTATTTTATTCACCTGTTTGCACTTGGRATGGATATTGAAACCTATAACTTAATAAGATTCCTAAGAGGGTATGAATAATACTGCTGTCTTAGCTTTGCCCATTTAAACAAAAGCTTTATGACTTAGTTTACATATTTGTGAAGTCAGTTGCATTAACTTGAAAAGGGGGCGGGTGGGATTTGTTTACTGTCCTGATTGTAAAGCAAACAATGGAATGGAAGCCCTTGAATCCAGGGTTTGTTGAATTACCAACAATATGTAACAAATGTAGCTCTTTTCAGTGGATACAGAGTGTTTTCTTCATTTTAATACAGGCTGCTTAGTGGTTTTTTTATGTGACGTGGAATTTAAAAAATGATGAACTGTTTTAATGAGTGGGAAGGGAACATAAAAATGAAATCTCAACTGCTGAAAGCTGCTAGTTCCAAAATCTTAATGACTTACTGGTCAGAAATTAAATAAAAATATTTGTAGTGAAAAAAAAAATTAATGTACTTTGAGTGTGAGAAGGTTTAATAAGCTTTCTTTTAATTAGCACAGTGTTGAATTTTTTGATTTCCTCCATGGCAGAATTCCTAATTTCAGTGATTTCACCACTTTTTTTTTTTTCTGAACAGTCTTCCTTGCCTTGATGGTTGAGCAGCAGCAATGTATTAGTTTCAGAATACCAGCATTTCTGAAACGTGCCATTTTGGTGTGGTTTCCATACTCATAAAAGAGAGTGAAAATTCTAATTGTGTACATTAAAGCTGCTGTTTATAATAAGGTTCACTACAGTGTTTATCCACTTTGATATCCTCTTGGGGAAAGGAAAACATATTGGCAGGTTTTTAGGCTACAGGTTGTTGTAATGCAAGACAGTGTGACTTTTTTAACCAACGCTTATTTTTATCATGTGGATTTCAGTATAATTAAACTCATCAATCAAAATATTCTTTTTTTTTTCTTTAAGGAGCTGAATGTGGAATAAATGCAGAAGTGGAAAAACAGCTCGAAATGGGAAAGAAGCTCTTGGCTGCTGGACAGCTGGCAGATGCTTTGTCTCACTTCCACGCAGCTATYGGTACGTATTGCGACTGTAGCACTGAAATACCTCTTATTCCCTAGAATTTGCTTTGTTAAGTTGCTTTTTGCTTACARTTTACAGTGCATGAGTCACAGAAATAGTGACACGTTATTGCAGCGGTTCAGCAGAGGTGCAGGAGTAGGTTCACGCTTCGTTTTTGTGAAAGAAACTACTAAATAAGCAACATGAACACCAGGTCTTGTCTGGAAGCAGACTGTGTTGCCACCTGATGAGGTGCTCCCTGTGTTGTCAAGAATAGATTTCATCTTTATAAAGTTTTTCAGACTTTGCTTTGAATGGAGGAGTTTGTCCCTGCTTTCTTATTCTCCAGCTCCACTACAAGTATTAGAAGGTGTTACTTTTTAAAATTGTATAGTGGGCAATAAGCTCAATTAAAAGGATCCTATAAGCTTGAGATAACAAGCTGGCAGTGAAGAGTGCTTTGTAATTAATTGTAATTAACAGCTAGTGAATGAATTCAGGTGTTTTGAGTTTTCAGCAAACTGATGATTAAATATGTCTTGTATAAATTTTAAAGCAGTTCTGCTGCATTGAGTGTTTGAATTGAAACAGAAGCGGACAGTGGCACCTGTGTATATACAGGTGCAGGGTCTTCTCTGTAGGAGAATAAACATTGAGGTGATGCACAGTAATCAGTCCCACTGTTGAGACTCTTCTATTTATGCCATGTTRTAAAAATGGAAAGGAAACAACACGCTGATCCTGAGCTCCTAGTATTTCCATTAAGCTCCCCAACATCAACTTTGCGTACGTCAGGGGAGTGAAAAGGGGAACATCTCTGTCCTCTATGCTAGAGAAATACTCCTTTTTCTTCTTGTGTTGCTGGCAAAGCTTCCTGTATGATCTGAGTGGAATTCATGTTAACCATGTATTTCATTGCTTTATTTTTGCTTTGGAAGCCTTAACTTGGAGTCAGTGAACAGCTTGCAGCACACGAATGCTGGTGGTGCTCCAAAGGAGGGAGTGCTTGGAGGTGGGATGAGCGAGGAGGTGTGAGGAAGGCTCCCTACCTACCTTGCTGGGAGGCTTAGTTCAAAGTTGTGTTGAGGCCCCTGGCCTGAACCTTCATCACACTGCTTTTTGTGCTTTGCCTCTCTGAAAAGAGATTAAGCGTAGCCTACGTACTGTGTTTTTAGGAGAGATGAGAAGAAACTTCTTTTTATCTGTATGACATCACAGCATACATGAGGTAAATAGCCTTTTTTAGGCCTGGCCTCACATCTAAGCTGCTGGAGGTCCTGTCCATTTTTATTTTTTTCTTTTTATTTTTAAACCCTTTTTTTTTTTTAATCCCACTAAGTTGATGGTTTATTTCTTCTCCCTTGGTAAGTATGAATCCCCAATCATCACTGTTCCTGGGGAACTCTGAGTGAAAACACTTCTGTCTGTCAGCAGGGGCATCATTCCTGGTGCTGGGACATACTTTCTGAGTTAGCTCTTTCCTGTCTTCTCTCATCCTGCACACATTAAGTTCCCTAATTTCAGCTATTAATTTGTGCCTAGCCTACACTTTTATACAGTAGGACTCAGTGCCGGCTTGTTCTTTGTTTTGAAGATGGCAACATTTTAACACAGCTGACATTTAGCTTACAAGGTGACATGCATCTTTGGGGGCTTTAGCAAAGCCTTCACGCAGGACATTAGTACTCTGATAGCTGAAAGATGGTAGAGAAAGAAAGTAGGTACCTTTTTATAGTGCAACTTGAACCGGTGCGTTGGTTATAAAGACGGTTGGTTGTGAAGCTCAGTGTTTTGGCAGTGCTGTTTTTTCCCTTTGTTTTGAAGTTGGCCTTTAAGCTCAAATGMTGTGAGGAAGAGCCATATCCATCCATAGATCTGAGCCTTTTCTCTACAAATTCTTTTTAATAGTGCAATAAAAAAGTTGACTGTCTTGTGCTGTGTCTGCCTGTTCAGATGGCCCAACTTCTTTCACTGCCCTTCCCACTCCCTCCACCCCTCAGAAGCCACTGTCACTTGTCACCTGCTTGTTTGAAGTACAACATAGAGGAGAAAACATACAGAAAAACAKCACAGTAGTCTGAATTTTGCCTTCCAGAGGCTCATGTTTCCCTCCTGTAGGGGTATGTGCCGATGTGCTGGCCTGGAAAGCATGAAAATTGCTGAATCTTGAAGTTCAACCAGCAACAGAATTTGTTACCTTTGAAGCTGGCCTTCTAGTTTAGATACTGCTCATGTTTTTGACTCTCATTAAGATAGGCTTTTGTTGCCCACTTCATATTAAATAAAGAGGGTGCTACTATCTTAAAAGATAGATATAAAGGGWTTTTGCATCTGTAACCATACTGGGGTTAACACAGATTGGTTCTTTGGGGAATTGTTTGTGTCCYCTGTGATGGACAGGGCCCGGGAAGGAGAATGGTGGATTAGCAYGCTTCAAAAGAGGGCCTGCACTTGGAGATAAAGGCTTAGTATTCGGCAATGGGTGTTGGTGGGGATTGTTTTGTTTTTTTCTTCCTATACAAACCCTGTCCACGCTTCACCTTCAAAACTCTTTCTTATTTGGAATTTGCTGTGTTTCTGTTATCGACATTGTTGTAATCAAACTGTATTAGAAATACTACTTGGAACAAATGTTCTATTGATAAAATACCTTTTCCCAGTGGCTCAAAACTCAAGTAATGTGTTTTTAGTCATTGCAGTTCAGCTGTATCCAAAAGTTCAATTGCTTTGAGACAGTGTTCTGATTACTGCTCCTTCGCTTGCAGAGGGAGACTCAGATAACTACATTGCTTATTACAGAAGAGCCACCGTGTACTTAGCCATGGGCAAATCGAAAGCAGCAATTCGTGATTTAAGTAAAGTGGTTGAATTAAAGCAGGACTTCACATCGGTGAGTATGCCTGGAATTGAAAATTGCTCAAGCATGGAAAAGTTCCTTCGAAGAAGGGCGTTTTTCACATTTTGCTAAACAAAGTACAGGAGGCTTTAAATGGGAAAAATAGCAATGGCAAGTCCTGGAACTTAAGAACAGTCCAGCCAGTTATTCTAATAACTAATAAGGAGTTCATGTTTCCRATAGATCTTTATTGAATGGTTTCCTTTGCTCACTTGTAGCCGTTTTCCCCTCAGTTGTCAAGTCTGTGCCCTCAGAGAAGGGAGGAACAGGGGCCTCTGCTTTCTTTTGTCCTAATCCATATTTGAGACATCCCTTTTCCATAGGACCTGTCCTAATATCACTACCTTCTTAAGAGACTTGCTCATTTCTGCTCACCATATAGGGAGCAGGGGCTGCCCCACTACTTGGAGAACACTCCAGCATCAGATTCTGTCTGATTTATTTTCTCCCTTATCTCTTATATGCATTTGCAGTGGCATGTCCTATTTAGATTACATCAGAGAGGCCTAATAAAATATGTTGAATTGATAAGGCAAAGCAAAGCTGTTGTCATCTCTGATTCAGCTTTTAGCTTCTAGTAAATATAAACCTTTTTATTAAAAGCTTAATGAGTTTCTATTAACTTACTTTCATACTTTCCTGTATTCCAATTTACAAATAAAAATAACTTTTCTTTTAATTTCAGGCAAGACTGCAGAGAGGGCACTTACTGCTCAAGCAAGGCAAATTCGATGAAGCAGAGGATGACTTTAAAAATGTGGTAAGTTGGAGGCCTAAGCCGAGCCACGGCACTGCTTTTAAACCTGAGTTCTGAGCTGAGGTCTCATGTTGGCCTTGGCTGAACCCAAGCGGCATCCGGGTGCATCCCTGCTGTCTGCAGAGCAGCTCCCCAGGGCCAGGAAGGCATGACCAGAACTTTCCCTTCGGCGCCAGGAAGCACCCAGAGCTTCCATAGGTCCACAATGGGTATTGCACATAGCATTCGTTCTTACCCTTGTTTGCTCTTCAGGAGTTGCTGCTTTGTTGAACAGCTTGCCTGTCCCCTGTGCYAAAATAAACAGAATTTTTAAATGTAGCTATACATTTAAAACAAGCCCTGTTGGCTTTATTTGAAGTGTGTCAGAAAGCAGCTCTGTAGTGCAGTTTGCTGATATCTGATGGGAAACAGTACATCATTAAAAGAGTATATGTAAGACAACCCCAGAGTGGTTTGCAGCCCTTCGAGATAAACCAGGGCAGCTCTGCTGTGTGCTGCTGTGGGAGGGTATCAGTCAGCCCCGGCTAGCTGGTCGCTGCAGCAGCAGGTACAGGATGCTCRTGTTGATGCTGAGCCTGTGTGTGTGTCTCTGCAGATCCTCCTCCTCAGAGTATTTCTAGTTTAACAGCATGTGTGGAAAAGCTTCTCTGATCCAAACCAGCTGCRGAAACTTAGGATTTCTACCTTCGGTCCACAAACGGTTTCACTCCTTGGTTTAGCCGAGTTTTAAATCTGCTGAAGGAGCCCAGGGCTGCCTCTGAGAGGATGACTAGTGCAGAGATACCAGGCTGGCCCTAAGTCATGGCTTCTTTCTCTTTGGTTCTATGCACAATGTTGCTCATGAACTTCAAAATATGTCATGTGCCTTATTCTTTGAGAAGGGCTCAATCTTTAGTTAAATACAGTCTAAGCAAAGTAAGACAGTATTTAAAATAATATGCTAGTGTTCTTTTTCTTGTCTTGCATCTTTAAGTAAAATAAGTGTATAGGTGACCAGTGAACAAATTCCCTCTGTTTCCCCTCTATTTTTTTTCTGATGATCTCATTGCTATCCCAGTGCTTTAAGTGTCTTTTTTTTTTCTTTTTTTTCTTTTTAAAGTACTCTGGCAATCCCTTTAGATGTGAATGTAGGTGAGGACCTGAATAGCAGTCCAGGTTCTGACTGTCCTGGCAGGATATCCACTGACTAGAGGAAGAGATTAGACATCTAGTGTGCAAACAAGTGTCTGAAGCCAGAGCTAAAATCTCATCTCTCTTTTTTTTTTTTTTTTTTTTTTTTTTTTTAATGTAAGGGAATTCTCCCTATTTTGAAGAAAAATCATCCCCTTACTGTGCAGGTTTTCAGTGTGGATGCTTCTGAGGATGATACAGGCCCACAAGAATGAATCGGGAATTTTTTTTTTTTGGATTATTTTAATATGACAGCTCTTACTTCTGTGTTAATCTTTTCCTGAAGCAAATAGTTGTGTAGAGGAGATGGACTCATTCCTGTGGAAGCCAGCATTCCCAGGAGTAGGCTCCGTGCCTTTGGATGCTAGTGGATGTATTATCTCTCGTGTGATTTCACTGGATTTTTTTTTTCTATTTGTCAGGTGTTGATTTTTAAGGGAGGAGATCGGATTTTAGAGTCCTCCCCATTCTGAGTTGGAGAAATCACACCAGAGTGGGCAAGTTCAGTCCTGTATCATAGCTCTACTTGGACCACTCAAGGACAGAGAGGTAGGAGGAGGCTGTTGGGAGTTCCTTGTGTGCAGGAGAGCCAGTATAACTCCTGCTACCCGTGGGAACTTTGCAGGGACTGGTGCAATGAGCTGTCAGCGAATGCTCCCTCCCCTGCCCCTGGGTGTTGCAGGGTTTGTCAGGGCACGGCCTTCCCTGCTGGCTGAAGTGAATCCCCCCAGTGCAGGCGAGGTGACTCGGRTGGGCCCCTCCGTGTGCCCTGCAGCTCGGCACTTTGTGAACACGGGCTGGTGAGACTGACGTGGGCATCCCTGGCGTGCGTGTGTCACACACAGGGGCCCGAACCCTCGGCCTGAGCCGCTCTGTGCCAGCGGTGCCGGTGCTTCCCTGCTCCTGCCCCGCTCGCTTTGCTCSGACTCGTGCCCTGCTGGCTCGTGGCTTCTGAGTGATCAAGTCAACAGGGCCGCTTTGAGGGCACATCAACATTCCCATCTAAGGCCTCCTTCAAAGAAACCCTTTGTTTTTAAGCTTTTTTTTTTTTTCCTCCTTCCCCTAGGGAAATAAAAGGCATGCTGGCACACTGTGCTCAGGAAGGCCCTCGGAAAAGGAGGCGGGAGCTGCTGGCAGCCTCCTGCCACTGCATGTGGTGCCAGAACTGCCTGCCCGCCCTTAGTGCCCCTCTTGTAAAAGCCCCCAGGAGGAGGTGGCTGCTGGACTCTGCATCAGGCCCGAGGTTCTGCCTGTGCCACTGGGAAGCCTGGAAAGGGGCCAGCTGTCATATTCCTTTTAAATTCCTCTTTTTTTCTTCTTTTTCTTCTTTTTTTTTTTTTTTCCCTCGCTGTTGCAGTTCCTGGCAACAAGCAGTGTAAGCTGAGATTCCCGCTTCCAAGGGAGCCAGGCTTGCACAGCCAAACATTCCACAAGCGCTTCCGAGCGGGGAGCACAGAGAGCCGCCCTGAGCGCCGCTAGGGGTCGGCCGAGACCGAGGCCCCGAGCACCAGGGAAGCTCCCGACCGACCGGGGGATCCTCTGCTGCGGGGGGAGCCTTTCCAAGAGCTTTTCCAAGCGCTTTTCCAGAGCTCGTGGTGTGGGTTGTGATGACCCTGCCCTAGGTGGAGGCAAAAGACACCTTCTGGTCAGGTTAACTTCTAGGACAGTAGGCGAGGGGCTCAGCGAGGCCAGGTTGGGTATCTGTGAGGTTTTCTTGTTTTAAAAAGGGAGATTTGGGCTACAATTAGTAGATTCTTCCCAAATAATTTCCTCTGTGGTAATGTGCTCATCCATTGCTTCCTTACTGAAGGCAGAGAGGTGTTTCACTACTTCCTTTCCACCATCAATCTAAAGCTGCGGCTGTGCTGCCTAAGGGGCCTCTCTGCTGGTGCAGAATTCTCCTCTGTGCCGTGACCCTGAGGTTGTGGGCGCTTGCCTTGTGAATAACACAAGCCTTGGGCTTTCCCTCAGCCCTCCCCAGTGCTTTTCACAAGTCTCATCAGTCTGTTTTCGTTGTCTGCGTGTTCACCACGGTGAAAAACAAACAGCTGCAGGATTTGTAGGTGCCTGCCCATATGAGTAGCACTGCTTCACTGCAAGCCACCTGGAGTATAAACAAGTTGGTTTATCAGAAAACTGCACTCTGGGGTTTCTTAAAAAATAGTAGCTTGAAAAAAATATTAAGAATATTTGTTGTTAGTGTCCGTATATATTATGTGCAGTGGCACARATGCTGCAGCTGAGTTGCCTATACGAGAAGCCAGATATTCAGAGCCGGTGCAGGGGAAGCTGTGGGATTATGTACCTGGGAGCAAGAGGGGTCCATGGCAAGGCTGTGAGCTTACTGGTGTTCGCACACTCTCCTTCTGAGCCTTGGGAAGAGCTGAGAGGGGAGAGGCAAAAAAGGGATCCTGAAGCAGAAAGTCCTGACCAGCCTCAGCAAACAGGCGCATGCTCCGTGTTCAGGGTTTCCAGTGCTGTGACCCTGCCTGAGTTTTCTGTGTTTGAGGATCTTTCCTTAGCGTGGGAATGCAGAACACTGTGAAGCTTCATTAAATAAAGGACAAATTGCTCATCCGGAGGCTTTAAGGGCAAGATCCGTGCGAGCAGAGCACGCTGCAGCTCGTCAGATAATTAAATTAGTTCAAACTGGCACCTGTGTCCTCAGGGTAGCTGCATCCARCACCAAATGCCAGTAGATCACGTGTAGTTTATCTGCTGTCACTTCAGCTGCAATTTTTTGTCACTGCTGTGATTCCAGTTAAGTGTTTTCTTAAGCAATAGCATCACTGTGTTGTGTTTATAGCTCTTGTGTGTACTGTTAGAAAGTCATATTGACAAAATTATGAAATATAATGAAGTGTGGCAGGGTTGAGGATTCTTTTAAGTTGTTTCTCAAATAATGCTTTTCTCAGCAGAAAACTTGTAAATGCTGGGTATTTAACTGCAATTGCAAGCCTGCCATATGTGTGGTTTCCATTTCTTTGGGTAGGAATGAACTAAACACTTTCTAGGTGCCAAAAAAATCTGCATTTGATGAAGTGAATTGCTGCACAGCACATCTGCAAGAAGGTWTTTGCAAGGTAAACGGTGTAAAATTTTCTGTCAAGTCCTGAGTTTGACAGAAGTCAAGAAGGAAACCAGCTTCCTCACTGGGAGTGAAGAAAATGGGAATTCAAATGCTTCTGAAGGTCTCCCAGTAAAATGAGGATCTCCACTTCATTCTCTTTAGTCTTGCTGGCTTGCAGAAAACTGGGGGTTCTATTTGGACTGTTCACCCCGTACACTGAGATTACTCTTTAAATTAKAAAATAAAGCTGTGGTAGAGACTCAGTAATAAAGATATTCACTGATGTCTTTAAATATTTGTTAATTTAATGAACGCTGATGGTCAGTAATAAAGACATTCACTAAAAAGCAACCTTGGTGAAGGAGCAACCTTGGTTGCTTTTTAGAGGGTGTTTGTTTGTTTCCCCTGCCTTTGCTACCTGCCGACAGGATGTGGTGTGACCTGGATGAGGGAGCCGCGAAAATGCCAAGCAACTGGTTGCCTGTTAGGAAGATTTCTTGTCTTACGTTCTGCCATTAAGATGAATTTTCTGCCACACTGGACATTCTTTTGGTAGCCAAARAGTGGGATTTTGGTGTTCTTTTCTGCCGCTGCTCAGGCAGCCGGTGCCCCGAGCTGCCTTTCCACACGTGGGTGCGCAGCGTACGCGCCCCTGCCCTCCCTGTCCCCTCTCACGCCCTCACGGCTGAGACAGCTTTGCTTCCTTGGCGTTTTCTGGGAGATGGAAAGAGACTCTTTCACACATGGACTATTAGATGTTTCTTAGGCCTGTATTCATTCAGCTGGCGTAGTTTTTATTTGTTGATGTTAATCCTTTGCTCCGTTCCTAGCAGCGTAGGGCACTTGGTGCTTGTTCTTTGGCTTCCCCGGGGCCTGCCAAGGTGCACGCGGTTGCTTCGACTCGTTGCCCTCAAGTTTCACATTCCAGGGGGGGAATAGGGAATAAACTGAATTGCAGTGGAGCTGTCGGCTGTGATGCGACAGTCACAGGCAAAAGAGCAGAAAAAGTTTAAAGTCAACCAGTGCAAGAATATTAAACCATATCTCCAGCTTTTTTTTCCTAGGTGCTTAAATACTTAATGAACAATTTTTTGTTTTGGCTTTTTTTTTCCTCTCCCTTTTTCTTTTTCTTCTTCCTTTATTTACATTATGGATTAGTGTGTCATGGTAAAGTACCAATCACTTAATAAAAGCTTCTGCTGAGTTTGTATTTTCATCATGCCTGTAGCACACAAGCTCTCGGCTCTGAGTGGTGGCTGGAATGAGTGCTGGAAAGATTTTCCTTTGCTCTGTTACTGCAAGGTTTTGTGCCACCTAAAATTATCCAGGATGTTTCACCCAAATGGCTCTGTGGGAGTTCTGATAAYCCCTATGGCATTTGTTTTACATATTACACTGATTATTTTTGTTGTTGTTGCAAATAAGTGACCGGAAACATACTGAGATTCCTAGCAGCGCAGTGTTTTCCTGGAATGATCAAGGCAAGGGAAAGAATGATGGAAAGTGATATTTTTGGGGTGTTTAGGAGAGTCAGACCGACGATCTTGGTTGTTGATGGGAGGACTCAAAAGGGAGGTCAAGGYTTCAGCCACGTGGTGGGTGGATGCATAGTAAGATGAGCATATTTATGAACATTTTTGTTTATTTCARTGAATGCATTTAAATAATTGCTCAGTTATAGTGGTCAAAAATATGTTGGTTTTGGAGTCCTGCAACTTTTTAAAAGAGCARTGCAGCAGTTTGGCTGTGCTGCTGGCCTCAGAAAATACACGCAGCAGTGACAACCTTGCAGATTTTTTACTTAAACCAGAAACACTTTTGAGATGCCTGCTGTGCACCAGGCTACAAARGGAAACTCCAGTCGTACTCCCCTTCTACTGCTGAGAGAGAAAAGGTGTGAGGGAAGTAAAAGAAATTRCGGGTTTAAAAACAATGTGATTTTTGTAAAGGTTGATTTTTGAGTCGGTAAAAAAAATTGTAAATTCTGAATTTTGAAGTTTGATTTTTTTGGCAAAAAACAACTTGATTTTTGGCTAATTAATGGAGATGGAGAATCTAAGGCAGAGATGGGATCTGTGCATGTTTTCGATGTTACATTTAGGCTTGCGTTTGCTCCACTTTCCTTTTTGCTTTCCTCTGTTAAAGCGTTARAACTGGGGGACATCTTGTTAAAGTAGTTCTTAGGGCTGCTCTTATGTTACATTATGTTACATTATGCTATCGACTTAATATGAGCATTTGAAGAACTTGCTGGTGAGGGGAAAAAAGTATAGGAAGGCATCYTCAGGGTAAAGGAGGAAGGTAAGTACTGCGTGACTCCGAGGAAGTCTAATTTTAGAAGAAGTTACGTGTTTAAAATGCAACATCATGCAAGTTTAATAATAAAAAAAGAGTGGAAATCCTGCTGATCCTTCCTTTAAAACGCTCTGGCAGACACTCTGATCAGTGCAAGGGGGAAGCCAGAGCCTTGCTCAAGCTGCACTAATTCTACAAATGATGTCTGAGTTCTACAAGGGGGTAGAAGAGATTTTTCCTGGCCCCTTTTGGCCTCCTGGGTGGTATCAGAGCTGTSTGTGAGAACTGTGCCTTGTTCGGGTGTAATGTGTGGATGGACTTGGTAAACGGCCCCGCGAAATCCCGTGATTAATAGTCCTCTGCAGAGAGAGGAGTGAGTAAGGTGGGAGCTGAGGAGGCCGCGGACTTCCAGGAGGGCCCGGTTGTTGTGTGCAGTGGGAATTGGTCAAGGGCCGGAGGGGAGGAATTRGGGGTTCTCTGTTTCTTGACAACCTGTGCAAAAGCCCAGACTACTTTTKCTGTGAGTTTTGGAGTTGAAAATGTCTCCAGTGGGTTTTTAAAACCAATGTTGCTTTACGGCTTCAGTCGGGTTTCAAGGATACCGTCATCAATARTGGGGAGCTGCTTGAACGAGGCTGGGGTGGGTGAGTTCAGTGTGTCTTGTGGTTGCTGCCCGCAGCTCAGATCCAGCCCCAGCAGCACGGAGGAGAAGGAAGCGCAGTCGCAGCTRAGCAGGTCGGACGAGCTGCAGCGCCTGCACGCGCAGGCCCGGGCTGCCCACCAGCACGAGGACTACGGACGTGCCATTTCTCTGCTGGACGAGATCCTGGCAGTAAGTGCGAGGCCCCGCGGGGCTGCCGAGAGGAGCAGGGGCTTCCCTGTGGCACCCGTGTGCTCCTACCAGAGCCTCTGCTTCTCCAGTGTGGAAACGCTYGGTCCGAATGGCTCGGTAGCGGTCGCTGATCAAGTTGGCAAGTGGAGAAGGCTGAGCACGAGCTGCAGCTAAGCTAGAGCAATAGGTCACTGTAGCCAAAGCTGTGACTTCAGCCACACTTCTAGGTAGCTTCCTTGATTATCCTTGCCCGGCTTCCATGGTCCAGTGTTCTTGGAAGTTGCAAAAGAACCAGAACTTGTTCCAAAAGCAGTGAAGTTTTGCCAGATAAAGGAGGGATGTTTTCTATTTAGGTTTTTCTTAGGCGGTTAGCATGAATGCTGAATATCATACTGTGTAGGTACATCTTCACTGTGGGGTGGTGCTTTCTTCTGTTGAGAAAGTTAATGAAAGGTCAAAATATAAATAGCTGTCCATAGTCTCAGCTTCCTGCTTAGTACCTGTATTTGTGCATGAGCCTCATTCAGTCAGGGTGGTCAGATAATGTGTTGTGTGTGAATAACTCAGTCCCCTAAGCACTCTGTGTCTTCTCTTCAGTGACAATTCAATATATTGTCAATATACTCAATGACAATTAACTGCTCTGCCTTTTTACATGCAAGTTAACRTTGCTGATTTGGGCTTTACGATGCCCTTCTGTCCTGCCCTGAGGAAACTGCCCAGGTTGGCTTATGGAGAGGAGCACGGCAAAGAAAAGCCTRGTTCTCCAAAACCATGGTTTAAAAACAAATGATAAAGCCATGGGTAAATACTATAAAATGAATTTTCTCGAGTGCTTACCCTTGGCATTAAGCAGCGTGGCTACTTTGTCTAAATCTTCAAAATGCAGTTACTGAGGTGGCATCTGGCGTGGCAGCAGCTCGCCTTCAGCCTGCCTTCCGAGGGGAGCTGGCAGCCTGGCTCCTGCTGCTCATTCCCGCCCTGTTTTGGGGAGGTGCAGGCGTGTGTTCACCCTGAGGTTCCGCAGCCTGTCCCAGGGCACACAGTGGATGCAGCTGCTCTCCCTGCCTGAGCTCACTGACTCCTCAAGAAGCTTTTGGGCCTTTGCTTTGTGTCTACCAGCTCCCAGGGAGCAGAGCTGCTGCTGCCACGTGCTGCTTGAGCCTTCTGCTGGTGCAGGGGGTGAAATGAAAGGAGATGAAATGAATTGAAACGAAGTGAAGTGGGGTTTTTCTTCTGGGGAGGGGAGGCAAGCGAAGTGTTTGTGGACCCAAGCCAAGCTTTCGTTTCGATTTCTCAAGGTTTGTGTTTGGGATGCAGAGCTGCGCGAACTTCGAGCCGAGTGCTATATAAAAGAAGGGGAGCCAAGTAAAGCCATTAGTGACTTGAAAGCTGCTGCCAAATTAAAGAATGACAACACGGAAGCCTTCTATAAAATCAGCCGAATATATTATCAGCTTGGGGACCACGAGTTGTCACTGAGGTAATTTTCCTGTGTATCGTATTAGTAAGAAAGGAGACAGAAGATGTAGCTGAAATAGCCCTGTTGTCTGCATGGTGTGGTGGTAGTGTTGGGGTGTTTGAGTTGTTCATGGAGCAGCAGCTCCAGGCTCAACCTGACCCTGTCCGAGGCTACGAACCAGCAGAGCAGACAGGGATATTTTTGGCACCTTGTTCCAAGTGAATGCCATAATGCAAGTCTGTCAGAGTTGCTTGCGCTTATGATTTTTATTTATTTTTTCTCTTTCCTGGAAGAATGTGTTTTTCCTAAACTTGTTTTGGTGGAGAGATTTTTGGCAGGTAGGTGCAAACAGCATGTGACAGCAGTTGCATGACTTCATTTTAGACCTGGGCAAAAATACATGCTCATCATTATCAATATCACCTCGTCAAGTTGCCTAAGCATTAGAGTTCCTCTCTTTAGGATATTTCAGCTGTGGAGGTTATAGTCCCCTTCATCTTGTGAAATCACACAAGGACCCCCTTGATCTAAGATCTTTATACATACACTTGAGAGAGCTGTTTGAATAATAGAATGGGATTAGAATTAAAGAAGAGGCATCTCTCCTGTTCCATTATTCTGCTGTGATGCTACTTTTTGCATCATAAGGTGTACTGAAAAAGGTAAAAGTCTTATAGCTCTTAAATTTAGKAGGTAAACTTTTCTTTCTCYTATTTCCTTTCTCTTTCCTTTGCAGATTTAATGACTTCCACATTTTCTTTCCTTGTGAGAATAGCATAATGTTTTGGTATCTCCTGAAAATCCCCTCTTAACTATGTGATGATGACTCTGTATGAGTACAGAAGTTTTATTCCTGAATGAGTGCATTGGGGAGGCTTGGACCCCTCTCTTTTTAAAAGGGCATCTGCCTTGAGGCTTGATTAAAGCAGCTTCAGAGTGAAAAATCAGGCTGAAAAACTTGGCTGATATTCCTGGAGTTTGGGGATTTTCCTGAGCTTTTTTTCAGGAAGTGTAAAATATGCCTGTGCATAAGTTTGCTCTAATATAACTAAGCTAAAAGCACAGGAGAATCACAAGTGATCGTATCTGCTCAACGCTGGAGAGAAATTCTTTCTTGTTTTTCTTCTGCTGTTTATTCTGTTGTTAATAAAGCTTTTAAGTTTTGTAGTGCTTGCCAGTTTGTACTAATGAAAAGCAGTGACAAATGTCAAATGTTTCCTGAAGAAACTCAGGCAGAATTTCTCTTTTCACTCACTTTAAGTTCTGGGGTGAATTTTTTCACAAGCGTGCACAGAAATCATTCTGTGTTCTGGGTAGCTTGTGGATACTGCACTGTGTCTCTGTATGAAATTCCATAATGTGTCGTGGCCTTGTTTTTCCTTCCCCATGTGAAAAGCGAAGTCCGGGAGTGCCTGAAACTTGACCAAGACCATAAGCAGTGTTTCTCTCTCTATAAACAAGTGAAGAAGCTCAATAAGCAGATTGAAACAGCAGAGGAATTCATCAGAGAAGGCAGGTAAGTGTTTGCTCTGTAGAAAGATTGCTGCTGAGGCACCATTTCCGAGCTGTTGGAGGGATGCTTTTGGCATCTGTTGCCTGAAGTRGCTAAGTGAATGTGGCTCTCAAATTACCATTAAAATAAGTTTTGGCTCATGTAGTACAACCCCATTCTGAATATTTGTTCATCTAACTTGGTGGAGAAGCTGGCAGCAGCACCATGAGGATGATGATTGTCAGTTCTCAGATGCTCAGGACCGTATCTTTAGACTTTTGCCTTAGTGACACACTGCTGATTCACACTGCTTTTAATCTGAAGACTAGGGACTCATTTAACCCAACGTCAGCACATTTTCAGGGAGCCATCCAGAGCTAGAAGCCAGCGTTTGGTCACACACTAACACTTTCAGGTAATACTTTCTAATATGCATCTTTTTAACCATTGAACTTCAGCCACCTTAAAACCGCCACAGCAAAATATGTTTTACTGTGGGACTTGCTAAGAGAAAGGTGGAGAAAAACCCAGCTGCCTGGTGCAAGACGACGTCAGGAAGCTCTTCTTTCCTGTGCCCCTAAAAGGCCAGTAGTACAGTCCTTGCAGCCTAGTGCCTCTTGTATCTCCCAGCAGAAAAAAGGGGAATGGGAATAGGATTTTTCAAGTGGCTGAATGTTTTCTTCATAGTGCTGCATTGTGTCAGACCCCTCAGGTTGTTATAGTCACGATGCATGGCTATGGTGATGTGAAAATCTAAATTTCTCTGACAGCAGTCTGAAGTAGTTATTAAGCTTCACGATGCTGTGCTCATCTCTGGTTAAAACAGATATGAAGACGCTATCGATAAATACAATTCTGTAATGAAAACTGAGCCAGACGTCCCCGTTTATGCTACTCGTGCCAAAGAAAGGATCTGCCACTGTTTATCAAAGGTAATTCTCCTTCCCTGTCCCTCTGCAAGTGTCTGTCTTCAGAAAGAAGAAGAAAACCCCACTCTGGATTTTGTTTTCCTTCTCTTTAGAATCAGCAGGCTACAGAAGCCATACAAGTGTGCACGGAAGTTCTGCAGCTGGAACCAACCAACGTGAATGCTTTGAAAGACAGAGCAGAAGCTTATTTGTTAGAAGACTTGTATGAGGAAGGTAAAATGAGGCACAGTTGCTACACAAATTTGGGGGGCCTTTAAGATGCAGACAACGTTGCTAAAGCTCTCAACATGCACTTAAATTCTATCCTGTACTTTCAGCTCAGTCAGCAACAGTAATCAGATTGAACACAAATACCTCCTGTTAGATTTGTGTTGATTAGCTTGTGTGGTTTGCACCTCTGTGCAGCAGAGCTGTTGTTGAAAGAGTGGGCTTGCGTCCAGGATCTTTCAGGAAGGATACTGCTTGCTCAACAAGAGTAGCTGCCAGCACTTTAGAAATTCACTCCCACTGAATTTCTGAGTTTTGGGAGGGAGATAATGGGGTAAGGARTGACTGGAGGGAGGAGAGCCCTGGAAAGCTTCACTGGAGGTTACTCGTGTCGTGGAGAATCATGTTGCAGAGGTTGCAGCGCGGACGCGGTCGCTGGCAGCAGGTTGAGGGAGAGTCAGCGGTGCTGCTGGCGTCGCTGCTGAGCGGGACCAAGGGCCCCTCTTCCAAGGAGCACTAGCAAGGAGAGAGATAGCAGCTTTTCCCTCAGACCAGCTCTGGGATTCCCTGTGCGACTGAAAGCAAACCCTAGGGAAAGTGCCAGACTAAGTGCAACTTTGAGTGCTTTAGTTTTTTTCCCCGTTCCTTGGAATTTTCTTGCCAACAGTGTCACCTGGGATTGTTCCAGACCTCTTGGCCATTCCTCGTGTCCCAGGAGGCAGAGTGCTKTAGAATTGTTACACGGCCCCATCTACAACGCAGGAAAATAGGGACTGACTAAGGTGCCACTACGTTGTTTTGCAGCACCTTTAAGGTGCTACCACCTGCTTAACATTTGCAGGCTTTAAGTGCGGCTTAGAGAAAAGAGAGGAGAAGAAGCGGGTGCTGCCAGTGCCCCAGGGCTGGCTGGGGCTGGTGGCACACACCGTGAGGCCGAGCAAACCTGGGGCACCTGTGGGACCTCCCGCCTTGCACCGAGCGGATTCAGTGCCCTGGGCTCAGAACTCCCGGGGCAGTAAAGCAGCGTAAGGAAATCCCCGCGCTCTCACTGTTGTCATCAGTTCTAGCTGCACGTATTAGGCACACACACGGGGATCAGCTTTTGTTTTTTTCACTGACTGGACAAACTTTTGAAAAGAGCAGCAGAAAGTGCACGTCTCTGTTCACGCAGCAGCTCAGAACGTGAACAGGAGGCTCGTGCTTCGTTTGTACGAGTGTACGCAGCTGTCGAGCCGTAGGAAATCCGTGTTGCATTTTCCAATAACCCCAACAAGGTTGCAGCGGGATCAGATGTTTCATTCCTGAGCAATGCAGTTCTGCAAATGGAAGCAGGGGAGCGTGTCTTTGAAATAAGGATTTAAAATAGAACTGTCTGCTATATGTAGGCATAAGCAGTGGTTTATTGTGTTTTYTCACCATATTGTGGTTTTTTTCACCAAGAGTGCTACAAATTTCATCTTATGTAAATAAACATACACATATCTGAAAGCTGTTTATTGTCACTGAAGTGTTTCTACCATGTGGATTGACTGCAGTTTGGGAGAGATTTTAGTGTATGTATTTTGTGTAACGCAGCCTTCAGTAGCACAGCACTGTTTAGGACTGGCTTACTGTGAGCTTGGCTCTTCAGATCCTGGTCACTGAAGCTTGCTGCTTGGCTCCCGTTATGTCTGGGTTCCAGAGGCTTTTGTATGAATCCGTGTGACTTCGCAGCATCTAAAGAGAGTTCTGTCCTCCTGCTAGTGACCTTCCCTTTCTTCCCTTTCCAAAAAGTATAGGGAACATAAGGAAAGAAAACTACCCAGCATAYAGGTGAAAGATGCAACTTCTGCCCCACGGGTTTCACATTTGCGTGGGRGGACGTTAACAGGTTGAAGTTGGAAAATTGTGACATTTACAGACTGTAATTGCAAAACTTCATTTTGGAGATGGCTTGGATTGAAGCTTTAGTTTAAGAAATCATGTAATTTTTATTCTTTTTTTTTCTCCTCCTGAAAAGCTATTAAGGACTATGAAACTGCACAAGCCAATAGTGAAAACGACCAGCAGATTCGTGAGGGCCTCGAACGAGCCCAGAAGATGTTGAAGCAATCACAGAAAAGAGATTACTACAAAATTCTAGGAGTAAAAAGGTGAGAAATATCTGAGGTATTTTCCTGAAAGCTGGTTATTAGACTGGTAATGACCTGAATTTGTTGTGCTGCATGATACTTCTCATTCACGTGTCTCTGCTACCTTTAATTTCTTATTGCACTTGCTCAGCTGTTGCTGTATATCCTAATGGGATATTTCCAAAGCAAGTAAGTGGGTGATAGAGGAAAGAGTATATCTTGTTTAATATAGCAACCGTTTTCTTCTGAYTTTGTATGAAGTGTCTTGAGTGCCATCTGCACAAGGTTAACCAGTAGCAACTGTTTTCCTGTTTAAAATAAACCTGTATATTCAGTAGTTTAGCACATGAATGACTAGAGATCATGAGATCTATCTTACCACAAAACTATCACAATTTTTCCACCTAGAAATGCTCGAAAGCAAGAAATCATAAAAGCTTACAGAAAACTGGCATCCCAGTGGCACCCTGACAACTTCCAGAGTGAGGAGGAAAAGAAGAAAGCAGAGAAAAAGTTTATTGATATAGCAGCTGCCAAGGAAGTCCTCACTGACCCAGGTAATGAGATCTCATATGCTGTGGTCYTCTGGACCCGGGGCTTTTATTGGCAAGGGTGTTGTCACAGGGCCCTGCTGTGTTTTACTTGAGGCCATCTTCCACATTTACCACTTTTGGTCACGTTATTTCTCCTTATTCACTCTCCCACTTAGTTGTGGCATGCAGTTGGCTGAAGTATGGCACTCCCTGAGGTTCATCTATGTCCTGTTGGACAGACATACGGAAGCAGATTCTGTCTCCTGCTGTGCTGAACTAAAGGACTTGCTTGAATTAAACTTTACTGAGTTCTGTAAGGGAATTGAAGGGAATTGAGGACCTTTTTTTCTTTCCTCTGTCACTCTCCAGGACACTTTTGAACATCAGTGCATCTGTAACTAGTCAGATTCCTCCCAACGCTGCTAGTGCGAGTTGTCATTTTCCCTGYGGACTTTCTGAAATGGCCATCGGGGATGTGGGGTTTTAATGTCCCAGTTCCTGGGCCGTGTTTTCACCTTGTCTTTTTGTTTCCCTCAGAAATGAGGCGGAAGTTTGATGCGGGAGAGGACCCCCTGGATGCAGAGAGCCAGCAGGGTGGGGGCAACCCTTTCCACAGGAACTGGAACACGTGGCAAGGATTCAACCCCTTTGGGTCGGGAGGAGGACCATTTACATTCAAATTCCACTTCAGTTAGAGCCAAGACTGTTTTTGATGGCTGCTGCTGTTTTCTACTTAATTTGTTTAAAAATAAAAGTCTCTCAGTTCAAGACCCCAAATCTTAATTTCTAATGTTGTCCTTAACCCAGAGTCTTACTGTCTTAGCAGAAAGCTAGTTTTTTTCTTTGAGTATTTCAGGATTTGCTTTGTGGTGAACTTGACAGCTTTTTCTGGTGGGTGGGTTAAAAAAAAAAAAAGGGGGGGGGGTTGTTTTACTACTTATACATTTGTTCTGGGTATGCAGGAAATCTTCCTTTCTATGGATTAAAAAAAAAATAAAGCAGTAAGAGACTATTTAGGACAACACCTAAACATATCCTTAGGACTAAAATATACGCTTAAAGGTAAAAATGCATGTAAATATTTTTCTGAATCAGAGCCTAATACTAAGCGTGGCGAGGGCGGTGATGAGAGTCCCTGCATTAGCAGACGGGTGGTTGCTGCGTTCGGCACTCGGGCCCTTCCCAGTGGTGTTGAGGGGACCCTGGTCCCCGGCGCTGCGTTGCTGCCCGTGGTGCCACGGGGGGCAGAGGGGAGGCTGCTGCAGCGGGGCCTGGGCAGCCTCTTCTCAAGGAGGCGCTGCCCAAGTCTCGGGTTTTGAAAAGGTCTGCTCGCCTTGGCCATTAACTTAACGGATTGGGATGGCTTCCTTGACAGGAAYTGTCAAAAATGGAAGTAAAGAATAGGGTTTTTTTTTATTATTATTATTCTAATTCTTTCTTTCAGCATGTAATTTGGGAAGTTGAAGTATCATTCTTGAGTAGTGTTTTCTGAACACAGTGTCTGTGGGAKAAGAGCAGAACAGCTTAATGGGACGCTCCTGCTCTGTGCAGCAGCCGGCAGCTTGGCTGTGCTCTCGTATCCGAACTGAGGACGGATACAGGWGGAGAGGTGAGAGCACAGTGTGCACATTAGGAATAAACTTAGCTCTAGTCTTTCCTCCTCCCCCTTTTTTTGTTCTTCTTAAACTTGTGCTGGGTGACATGGCAGTGAATTTAGTCTATGTGCAATCCTGGGGAGCAGTTGTCTATTTTGTGTAACAGCCACTGTGCTGCAGAACAACTGCTTGTGCACGGGAAGAGGGACTGACTTTGTTGGCAAACGTGTGGCTTTGTTTAGCTTTATGCAGAGGTCGGTAGGAAGAGGCTGGTGCYGTGTGTGCTCACACACAGGGTGAGGATGAGGGTTGTCAGGCTGTAGCTGCTGCCGAACGCGGCTGYCTTTCGCTCTGCAGTTCAATACGAAGCAGTGGTTAACGGTGACTGACATCAGGAGCCACTTCCTTAGCATGCCAGAATTACAATTCTTTTTTTAATTTTAATTTTAAGTGGAAAGTAACAGTTAGTAGGAATCTTTTCTCAGTGCATTTAAAGTGCAAGTAGCCTCAGTAAACCACAGAAAATGTGCAAACCAGGCCTTCAATTTGAGTTGCATTTGTTAGTCCAAGCGCAGTCGCTGTTGGCGCTTAACCCGTCCCTCGTGCCCCGAGTGTGATGGGCGTGAGTTTTGGGGTGCCCTGCCTGGATAAAGGGCGGTTTTGGCCCCCGTTTGGGAGTGTCGCTCCCAGCCTCTTGGAGCGGGGACAGCAGCCCGTGCTCCCTGTGTGGGCAGCCGCCATCTTGGCTCCCACCCCAGGCGGGCAAATGGCTGCCGGGGCGGAGGGTCAGCGTGGGGGCGCGCAAGATGGCCGCTGTGCCCGCTCCTGTGTATGAGCATATGTAAACGTGTGTGAGCACGCGTAAACGTGTGTGAGCACGCGTGTGAAAGCATGTGCGCGTGTCCCCTCCTGCGGCCTCAGCACGGCGGCGGCATCGCGCGCAGGGGAGCGGCTGCTGAGGGACTCGCTCTGCGTCCCTCCAGTCCCTCCCTCTTGGCCGAGGGAGCCCGGCTGCTGGTTGCCACTTTGMTGTGTTCCAGAGCGGTACATCCGAGGCGGTCGCTCATCCCGCGTGCTGGCGGTTATCCCCCGGGAAGCGGGCTTTGTGCCATACATTGGAAGCGAGCAGCAGCAGAGGGGGTAGGCTCCATTTTGAGGTGAACTGGGTAGGAAAATGTAGTGGGGGGAAGAGACAAGCCCAAGTGCGGCCAGAGGGCAGGAGCAGCGGCGCTCGCGGCCTCGGAAAGCGGGACACGAGCGGAGGAGGAGGAGGAGATTTCCTGCTGTGAGACCCAGCTTATCCCGGGAGCGTCACCCCGGCAGCTCTTCCCTTGCAGATGCTGGTTTTTAGGGAGCAGACGCTGGCTTTCGCTTTAAGGTACTTTCGAAAACACAAAGGGCCGGGGTTGTATTAAAGCAAAGACGTTTTTGTGTCAGCCCTTTCCAGCTACACTAAGGCGTTTGCTGGCAGGGCTTCGAAAACGGCATTTCTGTAACACAGAGTATTATTGGTGCAAACCGTACAAAGGAAGCTGGATTCACCTTTTTATTTATAATGGGTGTCTGTAGTGCAATAACGTTCAATAACTGAGAACTGAAATAAATGTCTTGATAGTTTGTAAATCCTAAAATGTGCATGAAGCATCACTACAATAATTGGCCTGTTAGGTAGGTGCAAACTTCTTATGTTAAAATCTGTAGTTCACTTTTTTTTCTAAATGAGTTTCTGACTTGTTTGAAAATGAAGGCAGGCGGGAAAATGTATTTTACTTGATACGTGCTTAATACTGATGTGTTAATGAGTATTAACAAATTCAAAATGAATTTTGTACTTAAGAGCTCAAAGCTTGTGATATAAGCAGAAAATGTGTCAGCTTACTCAAATGCTTAATATTTCAGTTTTCAGAGTTGTGGAATAAGACTTATTTTCCTGTTTAGGGCTGTGATTTGTAGGAGCTTTGCTGGAAATTAGCCAGTGTAGCAGGTTAGTTGTATTTAAAAGTGCCTTATTGTGAGGAATTGTTTGCACTGTAATATAAACTTCCTCCCCTATAACTTAAAAAAAAAAAAAAAAAAAAAAAAAAAGGCTGGGAGAATTTCTTTTTCTTTCTTTTTTTCTTTCATTTTGTTTGGTTTTGCCCACTGCAGTTTTGTGTTTTAAGAAGGGTAAGTAAATTAGCCAGAGATTTATCAAATGTTTCAAATTATAAAATGTCTTTATATAAAATCATAAGAAATCTAAAAAAGCAAGACCTGTTTTTTTCTAGAACTGTGGGAATTATTTTATGGTATTTTTCACAATAAAGATATTTATGATGACAAGATATGCTACAGTGTCCTTACTTCTCCTTCCTTCCCCATCCCACTCTAAAAACTCCACTAGAAAACCATCTCAGGCAGCTCCTACAGAAGTTGGTAGTCTTTAAGAAGAAAAATACAAGGGGAAGAAGCATTTCTCTTTCATATTTTTCTGTTTCTGAAGTCAGCCGTGCTCTAGTTGAGCAGGAAAGAGCTCGTGCCAGTATCTGGGAGCAGACCTTTCTTCTGCAGCTGAACAGGCAGCATTTGAACAGCTCTTGGCCTTGCACCTCCTGTTCCTCTGTGCGGGGCATGAGGGAAAGCGAGCTCYCTGGATGTAGGTTGAGTGGTGTGGATTTTCTGTTTGTTTTGTGTTTTTGCATTTCATTTAGTTTTTTTAAATGGAAGCCTTGCTCTCRAGGCTCCCTGGAGCACCTCGCCCCGGTTCCTAGTGCTCTGCACCRCAGGGAATCGCTGCCTCCTTCCTCGCACCACCCACTGGAGGCGAAGGTGGGAGCTGAGGGTGCCCAGGGATGAGGAGAACCCTTCCACCAAGGATCGTGGATCTGGGGAATGATCCTAGCTGAGTGAAGAAACACGTAATAAAAGGTTGTGGGATGTTGGAGCCTGTGAGAGCTCCACATAAACCCCCAGCTCTAGGACTATTGGAAGGTGGGATCACAGACCCTGCCCTYCAGGCTTCTGCTCGCTCTTCACCGCGTGTTTTCACAAGTTTCATGACCTTAGGTCTCCCTGAGGCCTGGAAAAGGAGCTGCAGCCGGAGTGAGACCTTCGTGTCGCATCTTCAGGCTGTTTTGCCCTTGAGAAATAACGAGGGTGGCTTTTGCCATCAGKTCTGTGCTGAAGCGCGAGGTGCCTCCTTTGCACTGCAGGGCAGGGGTGGGAAGGGAGCCCTTGTTAACGATGAGGAGTTTTTGCTGTGGCCAAGGCTGGCTTCAACAGCAGAGGGGAAGTGGCGGGGCTGGAAAGGGCACTGCTGGGCTCTGAACAGGCCTGCCCTCCTCCTGCCCCACGGGGCTCAACCCCCCCGGGTGACCCTGTTGGAGAATGAGCCTCCTCGCGGCTGCTGTAACGAAGCCACTGAGAACTTGGGCTGGTCGCCACGTGTGACCCTGGTGCAGCCCCAGGGGGGCTAAAGCTGCGTCTCACCAGTGGGGTCTAGAGGACAGTCCTGCCTCGAGGCGCCTAATGCACGGAGAGACGCTAGGGGTGAGSGTGAAACACGTGCAGGGGCTCCTAGCAGTCCTCATAACGTGAGCGCTATGGTCGTGGTACCATCCCAGCCTCTTCCTAGTAATTTTTAGGACTTACGAGTTGAAAATAGCTTAGATTGCATGCTGCCCTATGTGTGTGTATATGTATAGCCTAGGAGAACYAAAAATGACCTGTGAGAACCTAAAAAATGACAAGGTCTGTAAGGGCCCACAAACGGTGGCAGGTGGGAGTCAGGGCAGCAGCTCCAGAGACAGGRAAAGCCTGAGGGGAAGGGAGACTTCTTGGCATGGCTTCCCGTCTGTCTCCAGAGGGGTGAAACGCCTGGGGTTGATCCTGGGGCTGGGGAGGGAGCTGCACAAGGTCTGGGGRGTGGTTTGGGGGCCTTGGCCTCCAGCAGAGCAGGAACCCAACCACAGAGAGGCAGGGGGCAACCTCAGGCCCAGAAACTGGGAGACAGGGCGGGTGGGAACATCTGGCATGGGCACATGGGAATATCTGGCACAGGCAGGTGGGAACATCTGGCACAGGATGGTGGGAACATCTGGCATGGGCACATGGGAATATCTGGCACAGGCAGGTGGGAGCATCTGGCTGCTCTTCTGCGGGGCTTGTCCTTCTGACGGGCGGCCTCCCTGCAGCTCGGAGAAAGGTGCCTCTCCTGCCGCATCCTCTGAGCGCTGAGGGCATTTCTTCTCTTCCTGCAGGTAAAACAAATCGTCACTGGCTGCTTCACCGGACAGATGCTTGCTATAAAGTAGCTCACGTTAAGGGTTGGCAAAGTTGTAAAGAATTGAAAGCCCAGTGTTATTATAGAGCCCCCGTGTTCGGGAAGCAGTAAATGGCAGCAGAACGGCGTTTGAATGAGCAGCCCAGGCCCCAGCAAACACCACTGCTAACCCGTGTTACGTGTGCTCAAGTGGACACAGGTAAGGGTGAATTTAAGGAAGATACTTCATGCTACAGGGGTTACGATTCAGCTCCACTGTGTCTCATCATGTTACTCCATGTCTATTAACAACAGAACTTCTATCCTTTCCCCTCTGGAAGTAAAAAGGAGCTGAGGTGACGGGACTACTTTGCTAAGGCCATTGAGAAGCGGGAAGAGGTGACACCTGGCTGAAGAAGCCACTGTCCCTCTGCCCTGTGAGGCAGGGGTGGCTTTCCTCCCTCCACCTGCTCTGCTCTGATGAAGGCACAAACCTTCACAGGATGGTTGAGGTTGGACGGGACCCCTAGAGATCACCAAGTCCAACCCCCTGCTCCAGCAGAGCTGGCGACATYGCCATGCAGCTCCCTCCTATCCACCTGGGATGGGAAACTCCAAATCATGGTACAGCAGCCTGGGAGGGTTAGATGAAACTAGACTAAATTTCATTTATAGTCATCCCTGCTCTGTGGGAAAGGAGAAGAATCATCAGATAAAAACTGTGAAATGAGCACAGTATTTGATTAACTTTTAGTGTGCGTCTCTTTTTMAAAAAAAAAAAAAAMAAAAAAAAAAAAMAAAMAAAAAAACAAACAAAAAAACCCTCATGGGAAGATGCAGCAGGGTTATTTTTTTTCCCTTTCCTTTTAATGCCAGCCCAATATAAACAATTTTCACGGCTTTATAGCGGCCCTTTCCAGCCCATCTGCCCGCGCTCACTTTGCAGGTGCGGGAGCCGAAACGCGGTGCTCCATGGGCGCGTTTGTCACGGGAGGAGAGGCGGATTCTGTGGGGGCCCCTCGCAGCCCCTGGCGCTCGCTGTGGGCTGAGGAGCCGCCGGCCGTTTCCCTTGGAGAAGGGAGGATCCTGGAGATCAGCGGAGCGGGGTGAGGGGGCAGCAGGGCCACAACGAGGGAGCAGCTTGTGGCCTTCAGAGGGGAGGCCACAAACACGGGGGGACTCCAGCGCCCAGGGGCTGCCGAGTGTTGGCAGGAGCGRCGAGGAACCGTCTCTCTCGATGGATGTGCCACTTGGTCAATGACACCAAGTGTCCCAAGGACATGGAGCCCAGCCCCACTGCGCTGAGCCATGGGGTGCGTGAGGGCCGAGCGGGCAGCACCGGCCGGTGCAGTGGGTGGCGGAAGGTGCTTTGCAGCATCGCCCCGCCCCGCTTTAGGACACAGAGAGGCCAGGGGCCATCCCCCCGGCCCAGCACCTCACTGCTGCTGCACGTGTGAGCGCCACGGCCAGCCCCACGGGCAGCGGCTCCGCCTCGCGGGGGCACTAGGCCTTGCCAGGCTCGCAACGCTGTGGGAGCCCCACYGCTGGATTAAACCAGCCAAGCACTTGAGCCCATGTGGTAAGATCAGCTATTGGCTGCTGTTCCCTCAGCAAACACTTCAGCACTTCCCCTAGATTGTGCTGTGCCGGCTTAAACCTAGATGTCAAGCTGTTAGGTCATCACCAGCAGAGCACAACTAGGGAAAATGGAATCAGCTATGGAGCTTGGAAAGCTAAATCCTCAGGAAAGCAGGAATTGGACTTAAAACAAGGGTAAAATAACCCTTACTGAGAAATACTTCTTTTGATACAGAAATCTATCCTTTCACCAACACTGAGCTACTGCCTGCTTGCTTCATTTTCTTTCCCAAAAGGGATGGAGAAGAAAGTTTATGAGTTGTCATCAAGAACAAACCCTGGAGAAGCCACTGAAATAGTGATCTGAATACAACGGCCAACATCTCTTCCTTTGCACGGGCGACCAGAATGTCTGTGCTGCTGCTGCGCTGGTTTCCAGCAGGCCCATCCATCCTCCAGCTGCTCTCTCATCCCTTTCCGAGGGCAGAGCCCACAAATTTGAAACAAGACATCAGCCTCCTCTGCCTCTCCGTGGCCTCACCCTACGCTAGGTTTTAGTTGGGAAGATTGCAGCTGCATCCCAGCATAAATAACTTCGGATTAAAGACATTTGAGGAATTGCTGCAATTTTTTCTTGGGTTTGTTAACCAGGCATTTAATGTTTATTGTTTAATATAAAATACGAGAACAAAAAAAAAAAGGTTGAACAAAAGGGTTTTTTTYCCCTCTCCAGTAGCTGCTTTAATATTTTGTACAACATTCACAATCCATCTTTTATTATTAAAAATATAATGATATACTAATTGTTCAAAGTGCACATTATTCAAACACCTATTTGAAAAGCAGTTAATATATAAGCTGGACCTCTCTGCTTTATTAACCAACACATCATTTAAAAAAAAAACCCAACATTCCTTGAAAATATAACTATTATGTGGAAAAAACCCTATAAAACATTTTTACAAACATATACAACACTGTAGAAAATGCCATGAAATCTTTTAAATCTTCCAAGTTTCTCCAACAAATTACATTCCTCATAAATTATATTCTAATTGTTTAAATAATCGAAAGGAAATTGGTTTTTTTTTTAAGGAGACAGCTCCTTTTAAAGCATGTAGAAGTAATCAGATCTCAAATAGAAGGACAGGATGGTACAGGAAAAATGAACTTGAAATCACTGCATAAGTTATCCCCATCTTTTATACTGCACATGAGAAGTTTCCCACACAGCTGGTCATAATTAGAGGTATCTTATGGATACTGAGCCTTTAACTTCTGGTTGAAAAGAGTTTTCCAATGTAAACTGTAAGRATGAAACTCCAAGACATCCATGTGGCAAACTGCTGTAAATTAAGCCCCAGAGTGTAAGGGCAGGGTAACAAAACCAGACCCAGCAAGCAGCTGACTCATGTTTTCTTTTTCCTCTTTATATATACGGGGCATCAGTTGTCATCTTGCCACACACTGCACTTATGGTAACTGAGCACGTATCTGCTCAGTCTCCTATATGCCCATCTGTGTGTTACAAAATATACCAACTTTAAGCATATGTTTCATGTTTCACTCACGGCCTGATATTCTTAAGCAGCATTGTGCTGGAGAAGACGTGCAGCAAGACAGACCCTGCAGGGAACTGGGAAACTGCGGAGGGCTGGAGCGAGCAGGACCTGGCYGCAGGGAACATTTCACAGGGTGTTTCTGGCAAAGAAAACGTCCACCAAAGCGGCCTGTCTGAACACACAGGGGTCACATTCACGCTGTGTTATTCAAAAATTTAAGGCTAAAAGGCATAAATGTAATCCAGAGACGAGAATAAAATGCAGTAAAGAATCTGCATGTTACAAAGACTGGACACATTTCTGCAAAGCACGGTTGTAAAGCATTTCTCTTAGCGCAAGCAGTTTTAAATAGCCCACGTGTGGGAACAATGTCAGTGCATGCAGAAGTGCTTCATTTTTCCTGTGATTTATTCGGTTATTGGGAAGCATGTAAATATTATGAAACTGATGGAGAGGGTCAGTGATCACCGAGCATTGATGKAGATGGCATCTGCTCCGTGCAAACCGTGTCCCCGTCGCCTCCAGCTACGCACGGTCAGATGGAAAGCTGCAACCCACGTGTTCTTAAAAGGATCTGTGCCGAGATCCAGGCTGCTTTGAAAACAGGAGGCCTGAACAACCGTGTGTTTAAGACACTGCATTTCAATTCAATAAATTGCCTRTTTTCAAATATGAAAACTGGAAGAACTTACTTCTTGCCTGCAGGCGGCCCACTAGATCAAGTTATGTGAGGACATATGTATAAAATTACAGTAAGCATCATCAGTAGGCAGAATCCATCAAGAATTTTATTATTTTATTTCAAATTCAAAACAGAATCGCGATGATTGAAATGGAGTGGAAACAACTTGCAGGTACTGACTGTTAGAGAAGGAAAATATAAAACAAGAAATTAGGAAGGATACTCTGTACTGTTTCAAAAATCAAGTACAGGGGCATTTGTCTCTTCCTTTCATTTAAAGTTTATAAATAACTTTATAAGTTATAAAATATTTGACTTCATATTGAAGAATGTTAAAAACAACMGCATCACTGTAATATTCACATCTGCCCTTCAGTCTTCCACAGAAGACTCCTGCGCTGTCACCGTTGCTGTTTACAGGTGATGCTAAAGTTCATCGTGCTTAAAACCTGTAACCAAAAATAAAAACAATTGTATAAGAGACAACGACCAGTTTTGCTTATTTCTGAGGACTTCAGCTTCTTCTGAAAGGAGTTAGGAATAAAATATTCCAGTCTGCCCATGGAAACGTTCTGCTGCTCTCCTGTGCGTGGCTGCAGCATTCCCAGGTGCAGCGCAGAGATCTGCCTGCTTCTATCCCGGGGAGAAGGTGCCTGTTTGAGGCCACGTTATAATAAATGTATCAGGAAATTCCAGCTCGGGGAAGCGCTGCGGCCCTCCCAGGTATTCCCACCAGTGTTTCCCAGTGATCCCTGYCTGGAAACGTCCCAGTTCCTGCTCTCAGTCCCCCTGCTCTGGTCCAGGTGACACGGAGAGGAAAAGGGCCCAAGTGCTCCTGGTTTGGGGGGCTCTCAGCAGAGCACATGGGGTGACAGGAGGGAAARTGGGACTGGAGACGGATAGAGCAAACCTGGAACCTGTGCCTGAAAACAGAAAAATTCCTGGGAAAGGAGATGGTGACAGGGATGTTTCTGGAGGGGGTGAGAATCAGAGGGAGCTCCCTGTTTGGGCAGGGAGACCAGGACTGTGAGGCTGTGACAAGGTGAAGGGGACACCTCGGCCCCCACGGGGAAGGGGAGCTGAGGCAAACCAGCAGGAATCAACAACTGCCACACTTACCTGAATAGTTCAATACTTGGCAGTTCTTGGCGTTTTATTTTAGAAATCTCTCMTATTTTATAAATGAATTATGCACTGGGTTAACAGGACTGAGACACGTGGACAAGAGCAGCAAACTACGAGCTATACGAGCAGCGAATTAAACAAGGGGCTTTCAAGCAAGTTTCCAGCAGGAAGATTTCATGCTATAAGTAYTGCCGAATTCATAGAGATGAACTGGGGAGCCACCTTTTTGAACAACTTTCTGTGAACTAAYGGTCATTAAATTTCAATATAGACTCCATAATCTACTGCCTGGCAGACTGCTCGAGTTAAAACACATTAGGCTTAGGCCTCATGATGCAAAGCTCTTGTACTTTATATTTAATACTTGCTGACCAAACCACATGGAGTAGTTGGTTGTGTTTGTYGTCTATAGATATACCCAGACAAGAACTTTGTTCTCTTAGATTTCAGCATGAAACAAAATATTTTATACTCCTAGTGTAATTCTTGCGTAGAAAAGCATCATATGACTCCTAAAAACACTCTCTAAGAGCAGGGAAAATGACACGAATACAATAATAAGACATGAGTACTGACCACTATCTTCATTTCAATCGTATAAGTAATTATTTTAAATAGATGAATATGCACATAAATTACCTTTTTGAAAGAGCGATGTTTGATTTTTATTCTCCAGGGCAATTTTTTCTATTAACTTCCGTATCTCGGCGTCGTACTCAACCCACTCGGGAACTATCCTGGCAGCCGCCTGCAGTTTGGGCTCTTTGGTTTGGGGATTGTTGCACTGAAAGTTAGAAATGCATCATGTGTAAATACAACAAAGGTGAAAACAGCCCCTTTCCGAGGGGCTGTTCCAAGGGCCAAAGGAGAAGGGCTTCCTCCTTCCCAGGTGGGCACAGTGCTCCCGACACTCCCTGCTCCGCGTTGCGGTGCCCACMACACGGGCTCCCTCGAGCACCCGGCGGGCGGCAGCAGCGCCCGACRCTCGCGGGGACCCGGGCGCTGGCTCTGCTGCAGGAGGCTCCATGGGGAAGCAAACCAAGGGAAGAGCCACGTGCAGATACATGTGAAACCCCCCCCGTTTGGGGTACAACACAGCCAGCAGCATTTAGTTTTTTGGTACAGTTTTCAGGTTCAGCTTAAGTAAACTTGGTCACACAACAGCATGAGGGAGAGGCCTCAGGACAGGAGACAACCTGTTTCATGAACCTCTCTACTGATGCATTTATCTCAATGGATCTTGTGTCCCAGTGAGGCTGAGTCCATGACGACATTACACATATGTAAATCTCAAAAGCCAGAGCAATTATAGCCAAGGTTTTAATCTATAAAAGACATTAAACTTAAAAATCAACTCACCARGTCTATCGTTTTGGCCTTTTTCTTGGATTCATCATCACACCAGGTCTCACACCAAAGCCACTCTTGAGGGAGAGACTTAATAGCTACTTGATGAATCATATTGTTGGGCAGGTCCTGTACAGATTTTGTAAAATGGTAAGTTAAGTTAGCACTGGATTGTGRTGGAACTGATTGATTATCAAGAGCTGATCTGCAGTCCAACTGCTTAGAGGAAACTCCAGAGAGCATCTATCATCATTTCTGCAAAGTCTCCTCACATTGCCTTCTACATGCTCGGCATGCTCTACATCTTTTTCAGGTAGATTGAAAATGGATAATATTTTGTGGCCAATTCCACCTCTTATTTCTCAAGTTCATTTATTTTTTTTTCTCATACTTATGTCAAGCTAAGACAGACATAAAGTAATAGTACTGTTATATTAAGACAGGCAACATCTGAACCGAAGCACTACTCGACAGAATTAAACAGCGTGAAATTATTAAAGCACAAATGTGACCACCCTGCTGTTCCTCAGCTCTGCCAGAACAGCTCAAACGCAGATATCCTAGGATTCGGTCACCACTCTACACTTAGACTTCTTTTAGTCCAAAGAGTTCCTTTCTTTTAGGAAAACAGTTTCTCAAAATACAAACGTGAAAAGGAAAAGCCATTAAAGCCACTATTCTGGCTTGCTCACTTTAGATGTTCTTGTTTTGCACCTCCGTTATACAGTGAGGTACTCTCAGTATGTGAAAGGTTGATCAAAACACCAAACTTAAATCCATACATGCTGATGTAGGGAGTAGCATTTAAAACTAAACATAATTCACAGGCAAACTACTCTGCATGCAGTCTGGCCACCACTAAGAATAATACAGGTGTACTTGGTGCATTCGTACATCAGCTTCTTTACATGCACAACCCCTGTATTATATTTACAAAATATCAGCACCCAAAGACATCCTAGTCATGTCTCTTCTTTTTTTTTTGGTCAATTCACATTATAAAAATGGCAGAATACTATATATATATATATATATATATATATATATATATAGATGCATTATAAGTAGCATATAATTTAAATACAAAAATAGAAATACTGAATTATTTTGACTTGAAAACCAAAAAAAAACCCCCAACTATCAGTAATCTGAGAATCAAGTCATTTAAACATTAACTTAGATTTCTGAAAACCCTCCATGCATTTTACACAGCTAAAATAAATAGTTTATCATCCTCTCAATTCCTAGAAAGAAGAGACTTTTGTTCTCTTGCTTTCTAAATGAAACCGCAGTTCCTGAGTTAGCAGAGTAAGTAGCTTTTGAATTTACAAATTGTTATATGGAATAAAAAGCAAAAAAAAAAAAACAAAACAAAACAAAAAAAAAAACCCAAAAAAACCCCTGCTACTAACTCTAGAGTTTAAAGAAAATAGAAGCAAATATGCTTAGAAAAAATAGATGCTTCTCCTTTCAAAAAAGTGCTCTCTCATGTAAAGGGCAACTCGGCCACGTTGCCTTCCTGAAAAGCCTGGAGCCCTCCATGGCCACGTTCCAGTCATGGGAGCTGTCCCACCATGTCCCAGTGACTGCAATGAGATCATGGCCCTGCAAGCACACACTCATCTCCATGTGTTTACATAGAGGCATTTGAGCTGGGCTCCCAATCTCCTCTCATTCCAGCTGGGGCAGCTGCAACTGCCTGTGTGGGGCCTGGAAYAGTTCTCTTATTTTGCCATTGAGCCTCTCCAGGCTTTGGGCTCCCTGCACAGGCCTTGGAGTGAGGCTCCATAATCCAGTGCACCTCAAGATAAGTCAGAAAACAAAATAAAACTTTCTGACTGAACCCATGTGTACCTGATCTAGGTTGGACAGACTGTTTGGATCTTGGCTAAGAGCCTGGTACTGGCCCCGAAGCCTGTCTCCTGCTGCAATCTTCCTGAACTTCTTCAGATCCACGACATACAAGGCACTACGAGGAGAGAGAGGAGAGAAAAAAAAAAAAGCACTTTCATGTTTTCCTCAATAACTTTAATAAAATAAATGATGAGAAACCAATATGGCCCACATGTTAAAAGCATTTGATTTTATGTAAATAGGCAAAAGTATTATCAAATCAGTGTATCATCTGAATTCATCCCTTAGCTTCAGATCTATTATAATGCAATTGCTTCGAATGCCACAGTGATCATAAATAACCTTTTAACAATGTCAAAAGCTGAAAAAAAAAAAAAAAAATTATCTAGGTGTTTTCCTACCTAATGTGGTATTTCCTTTTCCCAAGATGCGAGGCCCAGTATCCCGATTTCCAGAAGCGGTACCCATCCATTTCCGTGCGGCTGTCACAGAACGGAGTGTATCCATAGGGAGCTCCGTTCAGATTCAGATCTCTGAGTTCCTTTAGGTCACTTCGCACAATCTAAATAAAAGAAAACCTGCATTAACTTTTGTAATTTTTCATGTGTATAAAGAATGCCTGTGGCATTTCTGCTGCTTAATTTTCATTTTTAAAAAAATCTAAGAAACTGCTCACTATTCCATGAGCAAGCAACTTAATTACTATTCAGTTAAAAAAAAATGTTTATTCTGTTGCCATCTGTGGATCATACTCAATAAGCAGATTAAATAAAACATCATATTTTTCACTTACAGAKCACAGTTTTTGGCTTGTACAGTACTCCTTGATGTATAATTTTCAGAAACTACTGAGCATCTCCCTTCTAAAAAAAGTTAYGTGAACTTGGGCACTCAAAGATTAAGGCATCCAAATGGTTTAACACTTTTAACAATCTTTGGGCCCCTTTCAGATGCCACAGACCCCCGCGGGGGCCTTTGTCTCTGCAGTGCCACCAGAGGCCACCTGGGGCAACCAGGTGAGATGTCACTTCCAACTGCTGCATGACTGAAGACAGGTGAGGTGACGTGGTCCATGTCATGCATCACTACTGCCTCTGCCCACACAACTGCACGAGGCTTAGGAGACTTCGATGCAGCCACCACAGGGAATAAACCTGGAGCAATTTAACCTCCCCAAAAAACCAACCAACCAACCAACCAAAAAAACCTGGACACGTTTATACAATATTATTTTTTCTTACCTGATCAGCATCAACAAATATTATTTTATCCACAGCCAAGGGGAAAAGAACATCCAAAAAAAGAATTTTGTAGCCCCAGATAATTCTTTGCTTTTCTGTCTGTTGATAAAGCCAGCGGGGCCACTTGTACTGTACTAACTCATACTTGAATCCGTACTTCTTAGCCATGTGAGGGATAACTTCCTAGGAGAAGATCCAAAAAATTAGTTGCACGTGCATGAGACAAGYAAACACTTAAAGGGAAAAGGAGAAAACGCTGTAGAACAGTTGCAGCTCTGCTGACCCTATGGATTGCATGAGTCATTCTTTTAAAATATTTCTCTAGCTCTAGCACTATCCTCAACTTCATAAATGAAAAATCATTTATTTCAAACTAATAAAAATCTGTCAGAAAATAATGAATTATTTTTGGAATATATTATTATTATTATTATATACCACTGAGCTTTGGGTCCCAGAAAAGAAGAACTTTACTCCTGAGAATTTTAAAAGTGTCTATCAGTATTTAATACAATCAGAGACAATTTCCAACTGTGAACATTTACTTTTTAATTACATAATTATTCAACTCTAATAACTTTCTATATAACTATTGAGAATTAGTAAGAAAAAATGACAAAGGGAAGACATTTCTTGTACCTTGAACGTTGGGGAGAGATAGTTTTTCAGAAACCAAAATTTAACCGGTGTTTTTGTATGGCGCAGAACAGAAAGCATCATTATTCTGTGAAAACATAAGTCTATAATAAACAAATACACATCTTTATATTTCACCTATACCTAAAAAGGTGCTAAAGCTTTCTAATTATAATGTGTGCTATCCTAGTTCAATCAGCAATTTCTGTTTTTAATAAATGCTTTAAAAAGGGTGTGCATTCAACACCACTTTGTCAGATTTATTTGACCCACRCTGGCTAATCAATATTAGAAGAAACACTTTTTAAAGTGGATCTGCGAATAAGTTTATTTCTAAGACAGATGCCTACCAGAAATAAAATAATRATTAATACCATATGTTAACTTGGCTACTGAGATAATTTAAGAAATTTCTGAGAAACCACTGATAAATGTTAAGAAACTCTAAGTATGTGGAAAAAAGTTAAATAATGATGCTGGGTTCTCTTTTCTCACAAGTGTAGCATTTGCTGGAATAACTAGATAAGCAACACCTTAAGAACCATAGGAGGAGATTAAACCTGCTTTAAAAAACAAGGAATAATGTATCTTGAAATAAAGCAGCATGGAGAATGTTTTAGCATTAATATTTGTCTCCTTTAAAATAAAGGAGTCTTTTCCCTTATGGAGGTTGTCGTGGGTAGCTTATCAAAGACTCSCAGAGGAAACAACAATGAATATTCAAAGTCAGACCTACAAAGAAATAAAGATTAAACGTACAGAATTCTGCTTTCCAAATAAGCATGCATCAAAGAGTTGTGAAATTCCATTTCAGGGTAAGAAAATCACTAAATCTGACACCTGTGCAGAAACACAGAAATCAGAAAAGTAACAAGAGATACAACTGGGAACAGACCAGACTCCACYGTGAAAGCTCCTTCAAGGCAATCACTGTCTAGGGAATCACTCACTGAGATATAAGCAAGGTCATGTATGTGTGTATATTAGTGTTCACAGTTTGGACCAGACATAAGCAGAGAGAACTCTAAAGAGATCAGTAGGGCTGCAGCTTCATGAAGTGGCCCTACTTCGTCCTCTGTGTTCACATGAATCCATGTACTCATGGAAAGCACAAGGAATATTTTCCKTTCTCCAAAAAGAGAATGATATATTTAAACATCTATATGCTCTACCACTTGGTCTTCAAAGAAAGCTGATCTTAGTCCTCACTCTATACAATTTTTCTGCATTTTAACAATCTGTTTCTTATGCTTTGTTAAATAAATTACCTTTTTAAAGCAACTTAATTTTACCATGAACATCTACAGTTTTCTCTGAAAATCTATTTCCCTTTTCTTACCTTAAAAAACGTTCATATAAATGGCCTGAAGCAACTGAAAAAATATTAAGAATATCACTTCTCTTTTCCATCTCTTCTGTTGGAATTTCTCCTGAAAAACTGAAAGAAACACACAAAAAAGAAACCCAAATTATGAAAGTAGACATTATGCAGAAACAATATACTATGCCACTATTATTCAGCTTGTAAAGAATCAAAATACAGAGACTATACAAAACTAACACTCTACAGTAACTGAATAAAAGTATATTCCACTTCCACTGTGTGTGCCTGTAACACTGGCATCTGGTGCTGGAAACACCACCTCTCTGAGCATATCAGCCACTCAGGACAAATCATGGAACAGCTGCAATTCTTTTTTCCTATCCAACAGAATCCGAATTGACAAGTGCTCATGAATTTTAAAGCGAATTTTAAAATAACAATTATTTTTTGAGATCCATTTGTGTTTCCTTTCACAAGAACCAATACATTTCACCCAGGCTGTTTCTTCATGGCCAAGTAATCACACCAGGATTTCCAGCAGTGGTTGATCTGAATGATGATGGGTGAAAACATGCTCAGAAACACAGGCCAGACACTGTGCAGAGGGCCACCCCAGGCATGGTCTCAGATTTAGTGATCAACCTCTTGTGTATGGTTAAGGACGTATCCTTAACCATATCCTGTGCAAGAACTAGTTTTTTCTTTTTTAATATTCTTGCTGAATTCTTCCACGACTTTGTCCATTTACTCTCCGTSTAGTTACTGCAGATATTTGAGGTCAGGTTTAAGTTAAGTACAGACGCCCACGACAGCTTTGTATTTCACAGCATCCTGCAGAAGCGAACGTCATGTTGGAGTCAGCAAGCGTGGGTGGCTGTTTCCTGGGACCTGCACAGCAGCCTGGAAAGGCAGCCTTGTACTGAAGGTGTTTGCAGCCTAAGAATGCAACCCCCAGGGCTGTGTGTGGAAACAAGGTCCTGCAAGGTAAGAGCCAAAAAGGAGGCTTCAAGGTCCTGAAGAGGCATTAGAGTTGTCACATTGAAAGAGCAGCTGAATTTAATCCARAATACTGGCAACATAATAAATACCCAAGCTCATATTTCTTCAGCACTAAGCAATACTGAGGACAAAAGACTCAGCAATTCATTGGGAATTCAAGCCAGTGCTTCATGCCCTCCTCCTTTGAACCAGAGAACCTTATCTTCTGGGGACACTGCTTGTGTAGGATGCCTCTCAAGAGCTGTGACGAAGGAAGGTTAGGGAAGCATCCAAGACACTGCTTCCCAGAGGCACTGGTAAAATGGCATCTCACTGAAAGACTCCTGTGGGATAACTAATGTGCCTAGGAAACACTCCTGGCTTCTCATCCACAGCCGGGATGCAGTAGCCTACTACAAAAAGAAGTCATGCTATTTTTTTTTCTTTTTTGGGTAACAAAGATATAATATTTTCTCTTTTTTTTCCCATAACTTTACTCTAAAAATGATTTAAGAATTTCATGACCATTTTTATTTTTGAAATACAAWTTGAATTCCAATTAAAAAGCATCAGTCCAAAACAGACAACAGAATTCTGAGCATTGTGAGCACCTGAAAGCAAAGGTTTACAACAGTGTAACATACATGAAATACTGCAATGTCACTAACCCCAAATAATAATTACATGCTTTAAACTTGCTTGGTGTATTTATTATAAGAATTTATAATAAAGGCAAACTTTAAAGGAAAAGGTATCTGAGTGATAAACATGAAAACATTTCTTGAGCTTTCATGAATTATATAGCAGCATCATAGCCTGCTTTTCAATGTTCCAATTTGCTTCATCTGACTACCACATAAGTGGCTGAGATTTTCCTACTGAGATTGATTCCCTGACACAACAAAATAAAACTGATTTTGGTCTATAAAATGAACAACAAGTAGAAATGGCAGAGAGGGACAAAAGAAGAACTAACTAATGAGATAGACCAGACATTACAGTTTGCCTTTTTGACATTTATGTCTATTATAAATCCCTCAGGGTATCACAGAGCCTTTTTTACATATTTTGATTACCATCAATTATAGCACACTTACGTTATTCATAATAATAAACACTTCCTGGCACGCTTAAAGTATAAGCAAATTATTCCCTACCTTGTAACTGAGTCGAAATGTCCTTTCTCTGCTGTTACGTCGTCAGTAAGGAGCTCTTCATTCACTTTATCAGACTTTTTTTGTACCTAGTTATTAAAATAAATGGATTCACATAATTTTCCAAGTTAGCTGAAAATTCTTACTTCAGTTGCGATATCTAATTCTGGTACTCTTACTGGTTAGCTGAACTACAACTTACCAGCTCCTATTTCAGCAGAATAATTACAGAACTGCGTTGAAACAAACTCTCAAATTATTACTTTATATTTTAAAGTAATTTTTATAGAACTTACTGCAAAGAGAAGCAAAGTAATCAATTACAAGAGACTAAATGGAGATTCCTATCTCAAATAAAATGGCATGTTCAAGCCCTCTGTACTTCTTCATTCAAGGAATAACTAAAGTTATGCCCAGCTGTGGCTCTTTTTCCTCTTTGGTGAAAGATGAACTCCGGATTTTTTGATCCACCATCGGTCGACAGCGGGAAGGTGGAAGGGTGTTGCACCATGCAAGGAACTTGGGAGAAGGGGATTTGCCTGTTCACAAGAATGGGWTAAATCTGTCACTGTCCCATATAATGGGATATCCCATATTATGGGATTTTTGCTGTTTTACACTGATACTTACTAAAGGCTCCAAATTAAAAGATATTTTATTGAAACTCAAATAGCTTTTGGGGTTGGAATATATTCAGTTCTACTCATATTATTTTCGTTTGTGTATCCTGTCAGGTTAATGCAAATATTTCTATTCATGCTAAGTCGTGTGTCTTTTTAGCTAATGCTTTTGAAGGCACAGTCTAAATATGGCTGAAGTGATTCTATAGCTCAAATAAATGTAAATTGGACACAATATAGCATATTTTTGTTGTTAGCTTAACAAGCACGACTTTATGCTTGAAATRCTTATCCTATTTTCATCCCAATGGTATCCCTTTACCTTTTCTCTGTGGCCCTGCAGGCCTCACAGAAGGTTACATACTTTTTCATGATTCTGGAAACCTTCAGTTATAGGAGTGGGAAAGAGATTAGGAAAGATAAGTTTTGTTTTGTTTAATTTCCTCTTTGTATTTATGGTTTACACCATTTTCTCTCCATCTCACAGTCTAAAATCAGGATATAATGTGTCAAGTGCAATGATGCAAAAATTTTTACCAAAAAAAAAAAAGTCAGAAAACACGTAATCCTGTGAGGTTCTTTCTCCTTAAAATACCTTATTTTTCATTATCTATTTTTAAAGTACCATTACACAACAGAATGCCATTTACCTAAACTTAGTAACTTACCGTAGAAGTTAGTGGGTGTAATTTTAGCTTCCAAAAACTTGAGCATCTTCCTTTAACACCCCCCCTCCACCCCCTAGTCACTGGAAAGCACTGGGTGGTTCTGGATGGGGTTTGGCCCCCTGACTTTAAATACATATTTAAGACAGGATGAACAGTCCTTTGGTCTGTCCTCCTCACACTAACCACAAAAGGACAAGGCAGGAGGACAAGGCAACTAGTCCAGACTATGCATTACTGCTTAGACAGACACATCGAGAGTTTAAGCTAGATGAGATGAATCCTATCCACGCTATGCACAAAAATGTATATTTTAACAACACAATTATTAACAACTATTTAATGACTTCCCATGCAAGCTGTATAACCTTACTAGATTAAATTCCATGAATTCCCACTCCCTTCTCTATTTAATTATAGAATATATAAGTAATATATTGCAGTATGCATGTTCCAATTAAACATAGCCTAAGACATGTGAGCATTATTCACTCTTCACACAAAGAAACAGTGCAGACAGAAAGGATCTCTTTACATACTTGGACTTTGATGATCTTGCTTCTGAAGCTGTTTAACACCACAATAACATCTGCCAGGTCAGCTACAGAATCTGTTCCTTCATGCCTGTGAGGGGAAAAGCACCATGCAAACATCCTGACTCATTTACACATACATTAGCACTTGTGCTTAATTGCAGTATAAGGTCGAGCAYTGTTGATATTTACTGAAAGGAAATGTCTTCACTGGCACCTAATTATATCTTAACCTTAGAACTCTTCTGAGTTACACTCATCACTAGACAGCGCTCACAGTTACAGCCCTCRCTTTTTAATTTGGAGTTTTTACAGGAAATTTCATCAACGAGCCAAGGAAAATCAGACAGCTAAAGCTGTGTATCATACGCATAGCATTTTTATTATATTAAMAATAGATTTATGCTAAAATATATTCAATAAATACTAAAAAATTAAACATATTTAATTGGATTTTCAAACATGAAAACCATACGTGCTCCAGGCATGACTGCACTCCTGCCAAAGCCCAAGTCACACGACAGAAAGGCCACCGAGAAAGAGCCACAAGAAATGCTGCCCTCGCCCTCCTGTTCAGAGTAATAAACTTGCCAAATCCCACAGGTTTTGCATCTCAAAAGCTCATCTGTTTTCCCTTATATCATCTTCTGGTTTTTACCAGTATTAGCTTTCACTTGCTCTAAGTAAATACCAGTCTCAAAGTAATCTGCTGGCCCTTAGTCTTTTTCCTTAGAAAAGAGAACTATTCAAATTTTGCTTCATTACATTTCATGGTACTTACTTAAAAAATAACAGGATTTGATATATTTACGCCCTTTTTCTAATTATTTTTTGTGACACATGCCTACCATCTCTGAGTTTCAAGGAGAGGGCTGATTCTTATGCAACATTATCTTGACCTCTCCAGGCTCTTAGTTATATTTTCACATTTTTWAAATATTGCATACACAAACACTGTGGCCAAGAACTGTCTTTTTATCACAGTGAAATATAGTACTAAAGCCAAAAGGGTAAAGATCACAGTTTTAAATAAACTATGTGATAACAAGCTCTAAAAATGGTAAAATGAGAGCCAGACACAAACTGCTTTTTGCAAGGCAAGCAGCTGTCAGAATTTTAAAGACTGCTCTCATTTTTATTATCATTTTTTCCACCATTTTTTTCTACTGCTCACCAATTTACTCCAAAATCTCTATGTCCTGGATGTAGGTAACTCTGTAGTTTTAAGTATGAATATAATTTTCCAAAGTTTTAAAAATATTTTCTGAAAACAATTTCTTTGACCATAAATTTTGTAACTTAGTGATTAAATAGTTTGATTTAGTGGTCAAATAGTTTAATTTTGTGACTAAATAGCTTAAGTTGTGTCCCTAAATCTCTTCACTCAATCCCTTACTGTCAAATCCATCAACTCTGTTTTCACTCAGTTCAATGGATTTCCGGCCTAATAGGAGCAATGTAATGAAGACAATGACAGTTAAATTTGCTACCCTGGATAGTTAATCCTGGTCTCCAGATCCAACTTTTCCAGGTCCAATCTTTTTCTGCAAATACATCTCTGTATTCTTCCTATTATTACACTATGGTAACAGCTTTTCCTGTGCAAGTTTGTCTCTCCATTTACGTAGTCTGCATAACATATATCCACATTTTTTTGTTGTTGTTCAAAATGAAAATTCAGTAAGAGCTTCTGTACATGCTCTTATTATAAATATTTTTTGCTAAGTCTTAATTTTTGTGATACTTACCTAAGTTTTCCTACCAACACTACAGAGTCAAGCTCAAATAATATGCAGCACTGAAACACTACTGCAGACTCTACAAATTTTAATATTCCTATCATCAGAGTGATTTATTAATTACAAATGCATCTACAAGTATAATTGCTGTAAACGAAAGATCTTTGTTATAAGTAGTGTTTGGAAGAAAAAAAAAGCTTATTCCAAAGGCTATTTGCGTAGACAATGAATAAATTACCTCGCTATTAGTTGCTAAAATGAGAGAAGCACCATATGCCTTGAGGTGTGATACATGCTGGGACTTCATAATCCTATTTTACTCCTAAAACTCCTACAAGAAAGTACAAGCCTGAGCTTCAAAGAGAACAGGTTATCTTACAGTTTAATGGGAGGGTATTACTTGTACAGAAGAACAGAGAATATCTTCATATCCTGCCTCTTGGTTAAAATTAATGAATCAAATAGTTGCTTGAGTTCTGGTAACATTTTGATGTTACTGATATTGACATCATTAACACAACTCCCAGACATAGCTTAGCTGTTGCATTCTAAGCTATGGTTTGTCATACTCAAATGAAATAAAACAGCTATACTGAAATAAAACAAAACAACTATACTGATACGGTTATCTCTACTCAGAACCAGAACCTGACTAACAACAGTTTTAGGCCAGAATCACAGGTAAAATTTCACAGCTCAAGCAAGCCTGGTCTTGGAACCTCTGAATTTGTGACTCCAGCCATAAATAAAATTTTGTTACAGTATTTAGAATATCAGGAATAGAGTTTGACTCCCATYACATATGATCTGTTTTACCAACCCATTTATAAGATATATGCACGTATTCTCAAGACAAGTTACAACTTACGAAAAAACCTGATAAACCTCCTCGGATCTTCCTTTACGCAATCTCAGAGTCCAAGCACCTGGATTTGCTTTCAGCTGAAAATATCCCTATGAAGAAAGGGAACAGAAAATTACAAAAACTGTTAATTCTTCAGAATCAACCACAGACACATGCAAACATCAACCAGCCACTAGCTAGTCCTGCAGCCAAGTTATTAACCTAATGCCATGCCAGCCTAGAAAGGGATGCAGCCGAGTATCATCTTTCCTTTATGTTTATATCAAATGTCTTGGTGCTCCCAGATAAGCCAAGGGATGGAATGAGAAGAAGCTTAAAGAGTTTTTCCTTCAAAAAAGAGCAGTGTCAGAGATTTGTATTTGCTGGAAAGTGCCTCGAACTGCAACCAGCATAGGCAGTCATCTCAAAGCAGGGAATATCTTACTCTGAGTAAATCTAATCATTAAACTATTCATTATCACTTCAGCTGCAGCGCTGGGTTGGTCRAGCAGCACATACACAAGAGCTAGAATGCTGTGAGTAGGACAGAATTCCTGTGAAGCACATCGTGATCTCTTATGCTAAAGCTTTTTTTGTTTGTTTTCTTTTTTTCCTTTTTTATGTCCCCCAAAACCTAACTGGGTTGGAGCTGCATTTTTCACTGTAAATTTTTCTTACTCTGAACCACCTTTTTTAATCTCTTTTACTCCCAAAACTATATGATAATGCTGTTCCAGTGCTTATAATTCCTATTCTTTACCTTAAGCAAGAACAGAAAGCAAAGTTTTCAATAATTCTAAGAAACATGCATTTCACGCAAAACCAAAGGAAACAAATATTTAACTCTTACGACACCTTGTCCAAATACTGATCATTTTTTTGCAGGAAAAATGTAGCACACCTTAGTGTTTCCTGGGGAATCTCACACTACCACAGAATCACAGGATGGCTGCAGTTGGGAGGGACCCCTAGAGACCACCCAGTCCAACCCCCCTGCTCCAGCAGGGACACCCAGAGCACGGGGCACAGGGCGGCATCCAGGCGGCTTGGGAAGATCTCCAGAGAAGGAGACTCCACAGCCTCCCTGGGCAGCCTGTGCCAGGACTCTGGCACCATCACAGATCACCTAGCACAAATGCTCAGGTTTTCTTACATGGAGCTTCTGAAAAATTATATTTATAAGCTGGGTATTTCTGAACAGGACACAAGCACGAGTTTACTATCTGTGCTATATTATCAGGCTACTAACAACAAAAACTATTACTTTGAATGACCAGAGGAATTCTCAGGCATGGATTGGTCCCACTGATGCCTTAAACACTTGATTGAGGCAACCAAAACAGTTGCTTTCTTTGCCTGGACCCCTGCATGACAAAAATGGTTACCTTAAACAGAATATAATTCATACTTTATGTTTGTTGGTGGAACCTCCATCTGAAGATATCCAGCCTCTATCATCAACTTAAGGCAACTAGACTGCTATTTTAGTTACTTCAGTTAAGGGTCTAAAACTTTGTCAAACCCATATTGGATCAGAACAGGAAAAAGACTCAGAAAAACAGAGATATACTTTTTCTTCTGTAGAAGATCTCAATTCTGGAATAACTCACGTTACTTTTAACATTTCTAATTTGCAAAATAGAGGAGCAGAATTACAGAAGAATCTCAAAGAATTTTCATGAAGAGTGGGCAACTGGAATGACTATCTCTGTACTTAGTACTTACCAGATTGGCCATCACTATCGTATCGACCATGACAGGGTTGTTCTTCGTGCCCAAGGTGAACTGCAAGCCCCGAGGAGGCTGCCCGGTCGTCACATCGAAGCAGTGTCCTTCAAGCAGCAGATTTTCCAGTTCATATTCTGCTATCACGTTCCCTTTTATCTGCAGGAGGAAGAACAGTTAACCACTTAAATGTGTATTTTAACTCAGTGAAAGAGCAATGTATTACAACCACAGATATGCTGAGTAGAATTTATCTCAACTAACCTAAATTGGCAAAAAGAGAAAGCCCCTTCCAGGGGGAAATTCACTCAGTTTTACAATTTGTATTCAAGACAGAAAGGACCAACCACTCTGTATGTAAGTGCCTTCCACTCTACATTGACTATTAGACTCTCTGCTTTGATAAATCCCAATCTTTGATTTTACAATACACTAAGTGCACACTTTTGATGGATTAAATACTTTCAATATTTTGTGTAAGTTTCAAGATTGGAACAAGTTTAGTGACTTTGATGCTGAAGAATTAAAAACATACTAGGAAAAATCCTGCATTAAAAAGGTCGAATGTACTTTAATGCATATTAAAATACAACAACATATTTAGATTTATTTGGAAATCTACCTAGACCAACAGTACTAGTACCAAAAATTAAATATTAAAAATTCAAAGGAAATAGAAAACTAGCACATGACACACTTTAATTGCTCAGAAGTGGAAAAATTTCATATACATTATAAATCTCAGCACAGAAGATAAGCTGTGCTACTTCTATTCTGCTTTCTGATGTTTATTATTTCACTGCTTTTCTTTCACACTTATTTTCAGGAGAGTTAACGTAAAGAAAGATGATGAAATTAAAAAACAGACCGACCAAATAATCAATTACCACAGTAAGCACTTCTGGAAGACAGAGACAAAAATCCCCAAAGATTTCCTTTACCCTTTTGATGTAAAAGATCCAAATAAGTCTTACCATGCTTACAAATTTGTACTTACATCCTGCAAGTGGATGTTATCAAGATCACAGGAACTGTTCACTGCTTCAACCAACCAGCTCTCAGGAGTGATCATATTTAAAGTCAAAAGGGGTGACTCTGGCAATTCCAGGAATTTGGCCACAGGTTCAGAAGGAAGGTGGTTGTTGATTCCGTAAGTTAATTCCGGTTCCAGAACAAAGCGATAGAAGCTGCTCAAAACAGAAGTGTTCAAAAATACATTTATTGAAGTATGAAGGCTAAGTTCCAAGTACAAAGTCTTTCACAAGTATTTTTAATTATATTGAACATTTACCAAATATTTAACAAATTAGTAACATTTAGGGGCATGGTACTTCTTTGCTTACTTACTTCCTTGAAGCATACCATCAAACAATACCTATATCTCAAATACAGTAACAATTAAGGAGAACTTCATATGGGGAAAAAAAAAGAACATGTAATTATTAAAAAAAAATGTAAATTCAGTATCCATGACYAGGAGGAAGAACATTTTCCCACTATGAACTCGGACTAAGTGTATATGGCTGTATTTTTGGATATATTTTAGTTGCAAACACTGCTGTATGAAAAATTCCAACCATCCACAAGGCAGGGACCAGAACATTTCCCAAGCACACRGAAAGAACCAGGCATTAAAAGCTAGCCACGTGGCTCAAAGCGCTTTAGTAATATTCAACATATACTTAAATAAAGTAACTACTACAACAAATGAATGAGAATTCTAAGCCACTTTTTATTTTTAAGGGCATACCTGTTGTTAAGGCTTTGTTTTTCTAAGCCACGTGCAAGAGCAGCTCTAATCTACTCACCTCTTCAGTGGCACTTCCGACAGCTTGGATCTGCAGTTCAGAAACAACCGGAGTCTCATATTTATAACATCTTTGAGCACCTACAGAAAAACATTCCATGTAAAAATGGTTCTCGGTAATTACCCAATTTTAAAAATAAGCCAAAGCTGACCCCGTGATAAACCTTTTTGTCATTTCTCAAGCTTCAGTAGATATTTCAAACATTTTGAAGTTCTACATGTATCTGCATATCACGGGATGTTGCCAGATTTTTCAAATAAAGATTTGACCTTTTCTAAAACTGCGATTTAGCATATGATATTCTTAGTATTCACAATACTATTTTTTTTCTACTGCTGATATTGTATTTTAAAGAGCAGCTATCCCCATCTTCCAGTGTATAGGTAAGTTGTTATATTATTTAAAACAATGATTTTAACTCCTCCTAAATTGTTGTATATTTTAAACTCTTGAAAACAGTAAAGTTCAGAGAATTATTTTAATAATGTCAGCATTATTAATGATACATTAGTTAAACTACTGGATCGATTTCAAAATGTTTCAACAAGTTAATATGTCCATTTTGCCACACTTTCCTCATCTGTTCATATTAATTTCTGATTATTTTTGAATGTCTTGATATAGAAATCATAGAGTTAGAACAGCATTTTGTTCTTATTTTTTCAGCAATGTAATTTGTTTAAAATTAACATTTTTTTTCTAAATTACCTTTACCAGTTCACTTCTGAGGTTTCTGAGGTTGAGTTTTGACTCCCAATGACTAGAGAGCGACATAAGGATGAGGGCAAGTGAAGAAGAAGAAATGAGGACCTCATAAGTCCACCTAAAAAGCTCTGTAAACAGTACTTTTTCATATCCTCTAAAAGTTTAATACACTAATTTAGAATTAATTTCTAATTAGAATTTACTTCTAAATTAATTTCATCTTACAATACCTGTAGCTTACAGTGTAAAAGTTCCAAGTAATCCTTTTCCTAGATAGAAGAAGCTTGAGGARGGTTGTTTTCATTTTAGGAATTATATAGTTGTCTGATCCGCGCTTTTTGAAGGCATAGCTACATACGCATATCCCATCCATACTTTCACATCCCAAAAGTGGTAGTTCATAATATTAAAACAAAACTAAGCAGCAAATAGTGAGAAGATTTTTTGGGGAGGGGGACTGAAAATACAAGCTTTAAGCCTAAATACAAACTAGCTGGAAGGTAGGTTTTCTGAAACCTGCGGTGAATATTTGAACTGATAAAAATATATAACAAATGATGCAAAACAAGAGCATGTAGACAAAACTAGGAAAAATAAGTATCATTATAAGTTTGCTTATCACCAAAGATAGAGGAATTTTAATGTTTCCTGATTAATATGCTAATAAATAAAGCATAAAAAGGGAAAGTATTATTCAGGGTTGCCTACTGACCACCAAAATCAAAACAGAAGACACAAGTAAGCAATCCTTGAAGCATCTACCATTCAGAACAAAAAGTACAAAYAAAAATTTCTCAGAAGTGCTGTTTCACCTACCAGAACAAATTCTAGATTTTTAACAGTAAAGATCACMATTTCCCAAATAAAAATGTTACATCCAAGAAGATGCAAACCTAGAGCAGACTTTAGCTTCTGATCTGATGAGTACTAACAACGCTAGTGGTACTCCAGCAATCTGGAACGAGACTGTGTGTTGTATGCAGAATGCAGCCCAAATCAACAATTTATGTCTGCCTGGTGATCTAAAAGGGACAATTTAACACACCTGGAAAAAGCTAAATCACAGGGGAGAGCATTTAATCAGAAACATGAATAAACATTAGAAACTGCACAAGAATGCTTTATCAGGCACTCAAACCAATGATGTTCAGTCACTGAGAAAGCAACAAGCACTGGCTTGAAAGAATCTAAAAAGAAGAAAAATTGTCATTTAGAAAGGGAGGAAACTGTAAAAAACAAGACAACAGTGAATAAAAAACAGGAAACCTGATATTAGCAAGGGTAGAAACTGTGCGAAATTGGTAAGAAGAGTAATACATACAGATAGTACAAGTCAGGATTTTTTTTTTTAAAGTACATTGTAAACAAAAATGTTTACATTCTAAGAAAATGATATTAATTACTTGATGGAAGTAATGAGGATGAACAGCCAGTATGTTCAGTAAATATTTACATACCAGTTTTGAGAAAAGGACAATTGAGAGATGGGAATGAAACCAATGAAGCCAACGTTTAAGCCAACCTTAGTAGATGCTAAAAAAACAGCTAATAAGTTGAGAAGATAGGAACACAAAGCACAATGAGTAGATGAAAAGCAGTGTTCTTTTTCAATAAGTCATAAAATGTGGCTAGATACATTAGAAAAATAGCAAAAGGCTCTGCTTTCAGAAGGGTCCWAAGGGACAGTTTTATAGCCACCATCTCAAGAAGAAATTGTTTTCTTTAATGGAGAGAACATATGATTTTAAGATATCAAAAGATTATCATATATGATAAATAATGAAGAAGGCAGCACAAACATTTAAAACAACTTGGTGCACAATACTCCTTTGCACAACCAACCTGTATGCATTTAATCGTCACCAAATAAAAAGTCAAACAAACTCAGTAACTCGAGTTATTTCAGCTTACATGGCATGAAAGCGATTTAGACCCAAGTTCCAGCCTGCATGTGTGAAGACTTAGCAAAATGAGCATTGTTAGTTACTTCCTCACCTGGAAAACACCTCACTAATTTCCGTAAACCACAGTAATTCACCCAGTGGGACGAGTGGGACCACCACCGTAATACGAAGCACATACTCTGAAAACAAACTTTTATAATAGAATCTTCAATATAACAGAAAAAAATGACATGAATATGATTGCCTACAGCATGGAGCTAAAAAAATGCAATTAAAAGTCTGTGTTTAACAGTGAATTTAATTAACTGCTGGAAAAAATCTCAGCCAGAACTGTGATGCATATGCAGCCACAGTCAATATCTAAGTTAGGATGAGATTTAAATCAGTATTTGTACTTCAAATGCATATGAATGAAAAACATCCTGTGACTTGATACTGGGAATCAGACTAGGTCATGGAACAGGGCTCCTGTTTCCTGAGTTCCCTCCTCCGTTTATAAACAGAATAAGGAGAGGTTTCTCCCCTGAAAACAGAAGGAACAAAGAACAAAAAGCAAAAGATAATCTTCTGGAATAAAGAAAAGGTTGTGGGCTTTTTGCTTGGCAGTATTCAGCACTGAACTCTGGGACAAGTTTTTGAAACAAGGGTTGAAAAAGTTTTTTAGAAGACCAAAAGCAGGAGTCATATAGAAAGTGTTACCAGACTCTCCTTAGCAAGGACATTGAACAGATTTTATGCTAAAATCCACTATTCTTTTCTTAAAAATAGATAAAAGCCTTGGCTTTGTTCTAACACATTTATGGTTCCCTTTCATCTCCCCCAAACCTCCAAGCGCCACCTCCTCAAACCACGCAGTAAAGGTAACTCAGAGGTTAGCTRGTGCCATGCAGTCCTTCTCAACTTCAATTACATTTGATATGCACAGATCTTTGGTTTTATTAAAAAAAAAACACTATGAAAAGACTTCTTTGAAGTGATTATTAAGTGATACAAAGTAATACGATAGCCTGGATTCACCAGGGCAAAAAAACAACCGTAATGTGGGCACATTCAGCATGGGCCGGGCAAGCGACCATGTTCTTGGCTGTTGTGGCCACTACATAAACTTCGCCTTGTGAACAGTTACTGTCGTGATGCCCTGGGCACCAGCACAGTTATGCTGTTCAAAAAAAGACCCTTTAAACATAAATACACTCCAGCCCTTAAGTTTTCAGAATTTATGGCAAGACAATCCATGAGGCATCACAGACTCTCAGAATGGCTGAGGTTGGAAGGGACCTCTAGAGATCATCCAGTCCAGCCCCCTGCTCCAGCAGGGACACCCAGAGCACGGGGCACAGGGCGGCATCCMGGCGGCTTGGGAAGATCTCCAGAGAAGGAGACTSCACAGYCTCCCTGGGCAGCCTGTGCCAGGGCTCTGTCATTCCCACTGTTAACRATTTTTTTCCTTCAGTTCCTGTGGAACTTTTGGTGCTTCAGTTTGAGGCCGTTTCCTCTAGTTCTATCAGTGGCCACGACTGAAAAGAGCCGGCCCCCTCCTCCTCACTGCCTCCCTTGARGGAGTCCTTTCCAAAAATCTTTCATTACCAAATAGTGTACTAAAATAGAACTTGTTTTGCTAAAAATTCTTCACAGAGGTTTCTCTTCAGCTGATCAGATTTAAATGTGCAGGTTAATTGAATTTGATTAGGGAAAAGAAAGAAAATTCATTTGAAAAGAGCTTCATCTGCTGTTAAAAYACCAGAAATCAGAACATTTCTGAATTGCTTTGTTTCAATAGCATTTCATTACCATCTCTTCAGAGGTAGCTTCGTGAATAAGGCTACAGCTCCTGCGCTGTGACCCTGTTCCACAAATAAACTAGGTACCTGATGGGAATCCCTTGCCAGGCCCCACGTGCTGCTCATCAAGGAGATGAGATCAGAGAGAATGGGGGCTTCTGAGCGGAGCCAAAGAGACCTCGAGGCAACTTACTGCAACGTGAACAATAACTGGCTGAACTGAGAGATTTCCCACAATCTAAAGATTTCCACTTGGTAAAAGTCAAATTTTCTTTTTAACTAAGAATGGTGAAACAAAAGATTTGCTTCTGAAGAAAAGTTAGTATTTCATAATCTTGGAAGAAAAGTAATCACTTCAGCAGCATATTTTTTCTCATGAACATTTTAAATGTATTACTTAGCTTAAAGTTTTTATGTATGGAGACCAACTGGATGCATGAACATTCCATACAGAGAATAGGAAAGGGAATGGAAACACAAGTTTTTATGAAACTTTCACAATTATTGTGAAGAAAGAGCTAAAATGGGATGCAGCAAGAATCAAGATACAGACTTCCAAATTATAACAGACCAAAAAGAGAAAATAAAATTTACATTTTTATGGGAAACTATAAAGGAAGTTGAGGTAGAGTGATATTTCGCAGCTAGTGAAGAAAGGAAATCACTTTAGCAGCTGTGTTTCTAGGACAGTCTCTCTTTGGATGATCAATAGCTATATAGAAAGATTTTTAGATATTCTTGGCACCATTAATCAACTGAGAAATACCCTTCCATCAGGAGAAAGRTTTATAGTCCAATCTTACAACAGTGCTATGGGGCTAGATTTAGTCCACCTCATCTAGGTGCTTTGGAAAACTCAGGTGCCTTTTTGTTTAATGGAAAGCAGCATGTGCCTCCTGACATTTCGAAGTGGAAGATCCTCTTGCTGTAAGTTGGGCAGGCAAGCTTCCCTTTTCCTTCTATTGACTATAAAGAACATTTATGCACTTGCTTGTAAGAGGACTGGCTCGCAAGACACCTAAATTTCACTTGCAAATATGGTGCTCACAACAACTTCTTAATACAAATTTAAATAATCAAATATATATTTAAAATGTATTGAAATTGTTTGCCCCATAAAAGCTAGTCTACACTGTATATCTAAAAAAGAAAATAAGTTAAATATAAATTAAACTACCAATATGGAAATTAAAAGAAATCACCACCATCTTACAATCAGCAAGTGAGCCATCTTCTGTGCTTCTCTTGTCAATGGATCAACAATAGCAATAACATCATAGAACGGTTGATTCTGTTCAGGATCTATTTTCACTGCGCTGTTAAAAACATATTTAATAAATGACACAAAAACTAAAATAAATTTGTGGAAATAGCAAATATTTTTAGGCATAATTCTGAAATATCAGAGCTGCTTTGGATTGCATCTCCCACAAAGACATTTCTCTCRTTTAAAACATTTATACTTGTCTCCTCTTGTGATATCACTAGAAATAACAAAATCAACAGCAATTAAAATGTAGCATTAATTTAAGTAGCTCCATAAGGGTTACTGGTTAAATGTGCACTGCATTACTAATTCAATAAAATAAAAGGTAAACACAGAGAAGTGTTTAGAATCCTTTAACTTTCTTTTACTGACATCTACAAGTGCCAATGATGACACATTTTTGAGATAATAGTGGGAAAAATGTTAAATGAGAAGAGTGAAACATGATAGGATAAATTAGCTGATTAAATTAATTTTCTTCTAGAAAAAAAATAGTAACTTGGTTGAAAGAATTCAAGAAGATCCCGCCTAAAGGAATCAGGATCCACAGGAAGGCACAGAATTGAGGTAGTAAACTTCAATTTGAAAAAAAAATATGTGCTGAAAAAAATACACAAACTGGACTAYTTTGCTTCCCAGACATGAAGAAAATATACCTAGGAATGCAACTAACTCACATTAGTGATGCCATACTTTTTCCAATAACRTAGTAATACATCACTTACTCCACGTTATTCCCATAGCCTGGAAAGAAGGTTTTAGCCACTTAAAGGGGGCTGCTGACTTTGCTCCTCGCCTTCTTAGCAAGCATTAGAGACAGAGGGAGCCCACGGGCATGGCAGGCTAGAGCAGCCTTGCCACGGGAAACAAGTAAATAACTGGGAATACGGGTACAACCAGGGGTTTGGTTGTTTAATTTGGTCACRATTCTGATGCTCTGTCCTTTTTATTTTTAATAAGTACCTTTAAAAATAAGTACCTTCTTAAAAATAAGTACCTTGCCCCAGAAAGTGATTGAGCTTAAATCAACACAGTAAATAAGTAAATAAATAAAATTCCCAAAGTTTATCTTCTCATTGAAAGTTACAGATGCCAATCTTGGGATYTGAGGTCTCATTCAAAAACAAGAGAAGACATTTGTGGCCTAATGACTTTCTAAATCTARGATCTCGGTAACACTAGCCATGAACATACATAACCACGCTAATGCCATTGATACAATTCTCCAACTGTAAAGCTGTCAGCTGAAGAAAGTCTACCCAGTTCTTAATGAATTAGTTGCTGAGAAGCTCTATCACTTTGCATCTGTAAGGAATCTACCTGTACTTTAGGGTCTAATCTCATTGTATTTAATGATAATGCTGACCACTTTTGGTTAAGAATGATGAGCTAATCCACAAGCTACTACACAGGTGTAACAAAGTTATACTTGGTACATTCTAATTTTAAAATCAGGGTATTATATGTGCATTATCCTGAGAGAGAGAACTTACCTATGCTGTTCTTTGAGTAATTTCACATCTTGTCTCATCTCTGTTTTAGGCAAAGACGACAACAGGGCATCTATTTTCATAATCAAATCACTGCCACTATATTAAAGGAGGCACACACAATTTGCTATGTTTTTAATTAGAAAAGGAATCAAGCATTCATTTTTTAAAGTATGTCTGTCTACATAATACAGTTCAAAAACCCACATCTCAAACTTGGACACTTTAAGAAGAAGTTTGAAAATAAAATTGTGCATCACCAGAATCTCCAAAGTCATCATTCCAAATTCCCAAGAGGGTCATCATCAAAATTCAAAATTTCTCAAGACTAGAATATATTAAAAAAATGCAGTGTGCAGTATTTCCTTTCCCCCCAGATCACCATAGAGTAATCAAAAGCTGGTAGGTTTAATTACAGTTAAAAACAGGTAGATGAACTTGTCTCTTGGCTGCAGCTACAGTGAAAGCAGCTGAAGTATCTSGAGCAATTTAGCAGGGCTGTAAACAGGTTCTGAGGCAATTTGGAGAGGATGAGAGTCTTGGATAAGCAGGGATCTCTTATGCCTAAGTCCAAGATCCATGATAAAGGATGCACAGCTCTTGAGTAACACAGCGTGCTTTTTTTTTTCCTGGTCTGCATTGTATGAACTCTGAGGTAATAATCAAGGTGTCAGCAGCAGGGTAAATGATACCTACAGTTGAAATCCAACATATATAGCTTAGGTATGCAGTGAAAAACTATGTTATATAGTATCATGGGAAAATGAATAATATAACATAAAAACTAGTAGATATGCTTTTTTTTTTGTAGAAAAGATGGGACAAGTTTGAGCAGGGATGCTAAGTCTACAAGGGGAATCCTAAATAGGAAATGAGGGGCCAGTTAGGACTTTACTATAGAAGTACTCAGATGAGAATCATGAGGATAGTGCATGTACAGCAGAGGAACAGACACTTTAACTGAGTGCTTACAGAATGTATATTCAAAAAGAGCTCTGACCCAGTTTTCACAGAATCCCAGAACGGTTGAGGTTGGATGGGACCTCTAGAGATCATCCAGTCCAACCYCCTGCTCCAGCAGGGACACCCAGAGCACGGGGCACAGGGCGGCATCCAGGCGGCTTGGGAAGATCTCCAGAGAAGGAGACTCCACAGCCTCCCTGGGCAGCCTGTGCCAGGGCTCTGGCACCCTCACAGGAAAGAAGTTCCTCCTCACATGGAGATGGAACTGCCTGTGTTTTAATCTGTACCCATCACCCCTTGTACTGTCACCAGCCACCACCAAGAAGAGCTTGGCCCCATCTTCTTTACATTCCCCCTTCAGGTTTTGCTCCATATTCCACAAAAGGATTATTCATTAGTAGCAGGCAAGAAAAAAAGCATTATTTCATGGATTTGCACTCCTCAAAATATTTTACCTTTTAGCATTGATTCCCATCTCTTTGACAAGAGTTTTAATCTTCTCTGCTGAGGTAGTATATGTTATTTTTTCCAACAATTGAAAGTCTTCTGCATAGAATTCATTTTCATCTAAAGGACCCAGTATCTGAGAGGGAGAAGAAGAAATCTTACTAAGCATGGTAATATGATGTTGCTTTTTTAGCAAAAATGCACCAAATCTTGCCCCTTTTACACAGCTATATTAATAGCTACATAATAACTACCTAGTAGTACTCAGAATTTGAAAATATTGAGGTTTTTACAGCTTTTTTTTTCTTCCAAGGGAGCATCTCTAAATTAGAAACAAAAATATCAGTCAAGCAAAGAATTCTCAATTATAAGGAGCAGATATAGTAGAAAAATCCACAAATATCCAAGGCCTTTTTCATTATACATCTCCATATGAAGGCCTAAACTATTTACAAGTAACAAATTTGAGTTTAAGAGAAAGCTTGGTGAGATACATTATTTTAAACTGAAATACAAGCTACTACCTTCCTAGTAGGTGATTTAGTAGTTAAATCTCGTGAATACAATATTCACTTCTCAGGTGGAGCAGAACGGATAGCATGGAATTCATCAGGGAGCAAAGGAGAAGGAATGCCGGATACTCAGAGAGAGGAAACAGAAGAACTATTCTTTCTTTCTTTTTCTTTTTTTGATATCTGAGCCCAAAGAAAGTGCCTCCAAGCCCCAGGAGGCAGCTATGAGGCGGCCGGGGGCGCTCTCCTGCTCACAGGCTACTGGGCTAAACTGGTCCAGGGCCATTTCAGGGTCCCCAGGGCCCCAGGAGACAGAATATCTAAATTTACATTTTGTTGTTGACTGGCTCCTTCCCACAAATCAATTGCTTCCAAGAAATTAGGTGATTTTAATAAGTTCAGCTTTCAATTTCTGTATTACTATTAATGGTGCATAAGATAGAGAGAACCATAAAAAATGCTAATTTTCTAGAGGTAAGATTTAGAAAATCTTTTTGCTAATGCAAAACTGTAATGCTGATGTAACTGCAGTATAAGTAAAGCATATCCTGTTTCTTTCTTAACAGTCAGTTTTAAAGTAAAATTGAGCTTTCAGATGGATGAATACACATTACTCAATTTACTCAAGTATTTACAGGGCAAGTATTTCCTCAAAACTTACAACATGCCATTTTATTTATTTATTTATGATAATGGAAAACAGCAATATCCATTAGTTTATAAAATAAAATTATGTATGTACTTATGGGTTTTTTTCCTCACAGAAAAAAAACAGCATTTTTTGTGCGATATCAACAAAAATATATTCTGTGGTTTATTTAGTGGTATTTCAGGGGTATCTCAAAAGCTATTTAAGAAACAGAAGAATAGCTAAAAAACAATTTTAAGGGACTTTCCAGTAATGAGATGCTAGAAGAGTATCCCTATTTCCTTCTGGTGGTGGAGCAACAAACAGGAAAGCCTTGATTCAGGAGGCAGTTCATATAACTTGGTAGCTACTGCCTGTCATTAGCAGGTACTATATCCTGAACCCTACACTTTATTTTTTAACCACAGGTCAAGCTACAGCCACACAGTAATATAAGCTCCCTGTTTTAAAAAATGCATACTTGAAACTGAACAGAGGTACCGTATTTTACTTGAATAGTAAGATTTAAGATTGTATAAGATTTAAACATTTATAAACTACTTGCTCTTTACAGAAGAGCTTGGACATACTACCCCTAGTTATTATAATTTCGTCTTAATTATATATTAAATATATTTTGATTATACATGTATATAATTATTATACATGATACATGATATTTTACATGATATACATGATATTTACATGATATGTACATGATACATTTATACATGATATTTTGATTATACATGTAATTATTAATTACATATAATTATTAATGCAGTGAATATGAACCTATTTAGGGCACTTTATCTATAGCTCCACATTATCTTTTTAACAGCTGTAAGAACAAAGCAGCCCCTGTCAAATGGAGCTAATAAAAATCAAAGTAAAAAGACAAACATTTACACAATTCTCTGCTGAAAGCCTGAAAAAAAGTGAAAAATCAATATAATATATTACCATCAGCATGCAAGTGAAGTTCTGGGAAACAGAAATACCTACACGAAGAATGAGACATGAGTTATTTCCTCACTTACCCTGCCATTGCTCACAACAGCCATTTGCCCGGGAAGCAGTTTAAGAACCTCCTGGCAAAACATCTGGTGCGTTTTAATTACATCCAGTCCTAAAGTGTTGTACTTCTTCTCAAAAGCATCCCCATCCATTCCCTGAAGCAAACGTAAAGAATGAGATGGCAGACTGATTAAGCAAAACCAAATTCTGTAGCAGCTGAAGGAAGCAAAGATTTCCCTCAAACTATGTGGTAATCAAAAATCTAAATAAAGCAGCTTCAGCTTCAGTGTAGGCACCTGGCTCTTAGCGTGTGCCACGGTCTCCCAACCAGCTAGTGGGCAGGTTTTACCCTGGAGCACCTGGGAGGATCCATGACGGCCAAGTTGAGGCTGAGCTCAAACAGTTTTTCTTAGATTAAGCACACAGCTGTATTAACTCCCCTCCTAAAACTAGGGTATCGACCACTGCCTGCTAGGACTTGAGCTTAAATATCATCTTTAAGAGAAAGGTATAAAAATGTAGATTACTCTAAAAACTAACAGTGACTTTAGAATGTTCATTCGATTCCTTTCCTAGAAACTGCATATGGGTTAAAGTGTCCCCTAATTTGATACTTTACAGCATTTAGCCAAACACTGTTACTTTCGAGTACATCTGATTTCAACGAAATAACAACAAAAAAAAGAAACTCTATGAAGTAAATAGTAGTTAAATTTCGTGTTCACTCACTGGCATGAGGAATTTAATTATTTTAGTCCCAGCAGCAAGGGATTTTGCTGTCTCTTCTTTTGTGAGTTTACTTAAGAAACCTCTTAGGTTGCTGCTGTTTTGGGTTAAAAAAGCTGTCAAAATTCCTCTTGCAATGGCTGTGTTATCCTCTTGTATTTTTGATGAAGGATTGTTCAAAATTCCAAGTCGTGTATGTCTGCTTGTTTTCTGCAAAGAAGAATATAGAATAATAGAGTTTCACACATGCCATTACCTAACATATGCTTATTTATTATAGCACTGTTGTTGTCTACTCCTTAACATGTATTTTAAATGGAATACTTTTGTCATAGAATGATTTACCTTTGAGTATTCTGCAGAAGTATATTTTTAGTAAAAGACATACAGCAGTACTCATTTACAAAATTGGTTTTATAGTTTTGTTTTTCAAAAAAAAAATAAACAGCATAAAATAAATACAAGATACTTACACAATATTTATTCACATATCATTTTAATCTTAAACAGCAAGAAGCTCTTTAACTAGTGATGACAAACCTTACTAAAGATGTTGATGAGAAATCTTTATAAAATAATTTATAAAAACTGCTAGAAACTTACCAGGTGTTTCAAGGCATTAGAAAGCAGTTTTCTCCCTGCTGGCTTATCAAAATCAGCAATAATCCAGATAGTAACAGCATATAATACATCTTCATCTGAAAATTGGAAATAATTTTGCATTACATTCCAAAGATTTTTTTTTATGAACAAAGAATTAATCTTATTTGAGATTTAAAGTTTATGTGCAAGTGGTTTTAACTCTAAGAGTAACCTTTGCCGCATCAGTATCCTTTGCCCTTTAATTAGAAAAAAAAATGTGGTGGCACTTTATCATGTTAATATGAGAACCACTAACATCACTGAACTTTTCAGTGGAACCACTGAAACACAATAGCTCTGAATAATAACTCATTGTTGAATAAAAGGAAGGGCTTTATCAGAGGTTCCAGTGAACATTTGATGGAAACTGATCACATAATCAGATATAAAACCTGTTAGGTAATTAAAATAGTGCAGAAGCTGGGCCATTCACTTTCTCAAATAGCAAAGGGAGACTTCTTGAATCAAAAGCAGGTTAAAACTTAACCTTTTTGGATACAAAGATATATACCCAACTATATTCCAAAGAAGATAAACGATAGTACAGGTATATACTCAGAAAATTTGTCTGTTTTTCCTCCTTGTCTATAACCTCTATCGAAAGGCAATGATAGATGAAAAATTACACAAAATGATCTCCAGAAGGATAACAACCTGCTCAGGATCATCACAYGTCTCCTGAAAGGTAACATGTGTTGACTGGACTTGAGAAGGTTTTGGTGAGATGCTAGGAAGAGGTGTGATTGTGCTCTGTAGGGGCTGGAAAACCACTGGGGACATAGACTAAGAGTGGACTGCAGCCTCCAGGTACAGATTTTACACAAGAGATCTGCCTCTCAGAAGTGAACCAGTTTTCACTTGAGAATGTTGAAAAGGGTTTTGTGAAAACTCAATACACATCTTCTTTAATATCCTCAAGTAAACTGGTCAACTGGTCAAATCAAGTCAAAAACACAAGGTTTTTGCTAGCTGATGATAATTACTTGCTGTATTTAACCTGTCATAATGGGTATTGTATTATAAAGTGTATTTATAAACTCATGACCTATCTCTTATTTTAAAGTAACTGTTCAGGCTCATAATCCCAAAATACTTGCAGGTAGGACAAATAACACAGGTTAGGAATTACATCTGTGTAACAGTTTTAAAACAAACTTTCAGGAAATACCGACTTTGACAAATTTTGGTATTTCTGTATATCCCAAATACCTATTTGAATTTTGCTTGGGATATTTTGCTGGCAAATTTCAACTAATACCAACTCATATGCAAAGTTAATGTACCTTTTTTGGTTAAGTACTTCATGTCATCTGCAATTACAGCACTCTTGTCTTGTGAGTCCAAAAAGGAGAAAGTAGAGAAGTCTTGCACATCAAAGGGAACTGCAAAATGTAAAACATAACAGGTTAATTAAGAATTAAGAAAGGAAAACTCATAATAACAGTCTATTCAAGAAAAGTAGTTACCAGATGTGGACCTGAAATGTATGTATTTTCTTTCTGCTCCAAGAATGGTTGGGTTTACACGAGAAACTACATTATGCTGTTCCATAAGAAAATCTATTGCGTTTACATGATCATTCAACAAACCCTGTATTAAAAGAAAAAACACAAAATCTATAATTCAGTAGTTTCAAGATAAAAAGGCCAAATATTCACATACTCTTTTGACTGAGCTTAAAGCCTATATATATATTTATATATATATATATATATATACATACACACACACACACACACACCAAGTTCCAGTCCATTTAAGATGCAAAATGTACAAACATCTCCCAGATAGCATTTCAAAATATTAGAAACATGTTTTTGAATGAACAACTACAATATATTTTCAGTTTCTGGCTGAAAACCCCCAAATGATTCATGTATGCTTAATTTAACCTCACGCCTTGCATAATCAAAATATAATGTCTCAAAACCATGACTGCAAATGAATGTAACAATATAATTTCAGTTGTCATATGATTAATTTTGAACCATCTCATTTAAAAAAATACGGAATGTAAGCAAGACTCAAACACTCCACYGCTAAATATTTCATCTTGCATTCATTTAGAAATGTTAAACATACCATGAAAACTGCCCTCTGGAAGAAGCCGGTGGCATCAATAATCCTCTGGAGAATAACTGTCTCTAACTCTGCACCATCCATCTCCTCTCTGGTAAAGGGCACACCATTAAACAGGGCTTGCGGCAATGGACCCAGGCCAGTCTTCTTATAAAAGGTTGCTCCTGCCTGATCATATCAGAAATATCACAGGATTAAATAGACTGGGGCTGACTGAAGTGAGAAATAAATCTAACGTCAAAAGACAAGGAACTCTCTAAGTGCTATTCAGCATCACACATTCTTATGAGTAGCAGGGACCAAAGAGAAAACAGAGAGGACATATTGGACTCATTTCTCAAAATGGAAGGACAAAAAAAAACCATAGATCTACATTTAGATTTTTAAACCTTTGCCTTATTATCTTGCCAATAAGTATTTTCTTATTAAGGGTTAATATTTGTAACAAAAATTATTAAGCAAATAATGTTGGAAAAGCAGCTTGAGACCATCATGGGTTGAGGCAGACTCTCCCAAGACAGTATCCCCCAAAAGACATTTACGCCCCCAAAAGCATTCAAAAAGGCTWTTATGTTCAGAAGCCAGGGCTTATTTGACAAGGAGCAGAACAGATGGCTACAAACTCTATGCAGTATCTATGCATCTCTGAACAAGGTCCACCTTTCTGTCATGCCACTGGCCTATGTCTCCTGTCTCCTTGCTGCTCTTCAGTCTTGCACTCCTACTTGCACAGCCTTCCTCTGGTTGAGTGTCAAACTATTTCTCTTAATATCTCGCCATTAGTATTCTACAGAGAGAACTTTTCTCTCCTGAGTATGTTCATTTTTTCCCAAGGCAGGAACAAGCTGCCCTTTCCCTTCAGAAGGCTCCATGTGACCCAGAAAAGGGCAGCCCATGCAAGGCCAACTCCAACTTTTTTTTCTGGCTGCCCTAACAGATCCTTTCAAAGGAACATAACATACCTAACAAAATTTAAAAGGGAACAAACAAACACAAATTGGATGGCCTGGCCTAAACATAGACAGGATTCGACAGATAGGCATGGTTGAACAGAAAGGAATACAGACCATTTATATATTTTATCAGAAAAATATATACATAATCAACTATGATGATTATGAGATTAAAAACTCTTCTCTATGTTCGTTAAATGTAAATCCATAGTAGTCTTTCTGAAGTATACTATAAATAGAAAGCAGAAATAAAGGCAATAATGATTTGCCTAGAGGACACAATTCTGCTCCTCACCCTGAGCACCCAGGTGAACAACACCTTAGTATGAGAGACACCCTTTAACAAGCTGATTAGAAAAGAAAGCTCCTGAAACCAGCAGKCAATATATCCCAACATACCTTCCTTCCTTCATCATATTCAGAGTGAACACCTAATATACTCTGAACATCAGCGTGGGGGAATTCACGTCCAAGAACATTTTTCACATGATTTACTGACAGAACTTTTCCATCTTCCACTTCATAGTACATCTGTAAAAATTACACAACAGAAAAAGAAACTGTCAACCACACATCAATATCATATTAATAATTATCACCACCCTACAGATTAATATCGCTTTAATAATTATCATCTCCCTACCTATAAAGTTCTTCATCAAAGTAATGATGAAAAACATCTGATTAATCTACTATTTTATGCCTAGCCTAAACCTAAAGTGACAAAGAAAACACACTTAATGTCAGCTGAAAACTTAAAAATATTTATGTCCTCTTCTTTCATATTCTGAAACATCCTAAGTAAACAAGCACATTAAGATGTTCAAAAGAGCATACAAAAAAGTTCAGTATTTTGTGACCGTTTATGGATAGAGGTCCTGCAGGTGTGCCAGATTTTAACACTGGATTTCTATTTCTCTTGGAAAGCAGTCCCAATTACTCTAATTCCTTTCAACTTAAACTCTGAATATGTCCTTCATCCCTGTGCACTGGGAAAAGTAATAGAAAACAAAAGTTAGGGGAAAAAAAAAGTTGTGTATTAATACCATATTGGCTGATACAATTTTGTTTACGGAGTCTTCACATAAAACACTTGCTTCATTTTCCTCCACTTACCTCTCTCTCAATTTCCTATCTTTATATGAGCTCATGCTGTCTCATACAGAAAAGCAGACTCGTGTATTAATCGGTGAGCCTGGAATACTTCCATGCTTTCTACATCCATGAATAGCTCAAGAACAAGCAAACATGCCCTTATCTTAGTCTGTGCCACTTCCTMTATACAGAGCACCCAAGGTTTTGCTTGCAAAGCTTACAAAATGGCCAGGGCACTTTTGCAAAGCCAGTTCTCCTGGGCAGGCACAAACACAAATGATGCAGAATCACTTTCTCACAAGAAAATACTAACAGCTGTAAGATATACATCTACATTTTTTACCTTCTTGAAGAAAGCCAGTAGATACGGAAAATAACATGAATGAGTTGCCTTGGGGAGCAGGAAAGTCTTTCTGCCAATCATTCTCTAGTAAATTAATGCTATATACTTTTAACACTTTACTTCCATGTAAAGTAAGTGGAGGACATCATGTAGATACAAAGCTGCAAAATTGTAGTTATATAGAACAACAACATGTTAAAAAAAAAAAAAAAAAAAAGAGGCGGATTTATTGTCAGAGAACTAACATTAATTATTGAGGTAAAGGCTTGAGAGGTGTCAGTCTCCTCCGCGATGTAGTTAAATGCTCTCCAAAGCGCCACTCCAGCATCTTCATTTCCATCAGTTTCTTCTTTGGTACTTAAGATGAAAACAACTCCAATTCTGCAAGCAAACAAAAAGAGGGTGCACATTTCACACAGGAAGCAACCATTCCACACACAGCCACTGAGCATACAGCAGAGCGGGGCATTTACAATCCGCGCAGCAAGCAGACASCCAGACCCCTTCACCTGGCTGGTCTCTGTCCTGCCTTCCTGTGGTGACACTGAGGACAGGGATTGCAGCCATGCAGTCTCCAGCGGATCTCCTGGATGATGCTGAGGATATCAGCTATGTGCTGGATATTTGGATATGCCTCCTGCTCCCTTTGGAGCTGACAGGGATTAGGATCTCTGAGGGGTATTGGGTTTTAGGCATTGCCTTTTGTCTCTATATCTGGGTGTCACAAGGCTGTGATCATATTTTTTGTGTTCCTGCCACTTCCTTGATGGCCTGAGGCTTTGCTTTAGCCTGGGCCTTTATTCTCCCTCATCTGGTTGTCCTGAGCATGTAAACATACTGGAGTCTTTATGACCTAACTGTCAACAAATGGCATTCTTACTAACCCCTTTTTGCCTTTTTCGCTACCCTTCTAAGGACTTGCAAGGTTTCCACTTTTGGGAATTAACACGTTTTATTAGCAGCACAGACCTCATTGCTTGGACTCCAGCGTTAAGTCTGAGAATGGGGGGAAAAGATGGTTTTATGAGCCAGAAACTACAAGTTTATATGAACATGCTGCTGCTTCACGTGCTCAGTGATCAACTTGGTGCAGAGCTCCAGAAATTGTCCTCGAATCATGCTGAATATCTGCAGCTATTGCTAGTACAGCACGTCTGCAGCAAAATCATCCATGACTAGGTGTCACTTCTCCCTAAACAAAACCACAGGCAGACAGTGCACCGAAAGACGTGTTCCAAGAAAAAACCCTCCCAGAGCAGCTACCCGGTTTGGTTCTCGCTTTCCCCCTCAGCTTCCTTAACATTTGCTTGTTCCTAAATCTACAGGTAGGGAACCCTGTTGCTGCCAAGCTGCAAGCAAAACCGCCCAGTGAGGTGCTGACTTAGGAAACTGCAGCCACTCATTAAACAGAGCTCTAAAAGCTGCTGCCTWTTCAGGCCTAACTCAGAACAGGATGATGTTCTACATGCAGCTACCAGTTAAAAGCTTGAAAATGATGCCAGTTTTCAACAAGAAGGGAATTATAAGTCAGACCAGAGGAACTGCAGACTTTCTGTGTGTGACATGTAAGGGAATGTCCTGGTGACACCCAGCTTTTAGCTGGCCCTGCACAGCACTCTGCATCTCGGAAATATTTCCACCGAGCACCCAGCCTCATCCAAACCACTGCAAGAACATGAGACACTAATGTGCAGGGCTGAGCATGCCTTGCAGAAGACCTCCATATTTGCAAGCAACAATTCAATGATTTCAATGATTTCAAAGTGAACTTTTAATTTGGATAGTCACTGTGCATCAGGTGGCTTGAAATGACTGCAATGAAATCTCTCATATCATTTCCTCACGTCTTGTTTCACCTGGTTCAGTAGGAACAGGCAATAAAWACGCACCAGCAGCGACCCATGCTTTGCCCGCATCTTGCATACTGTGTACAGTTTGGGTACCCTTACCTCAAAGAGGTTATATAAAAATTAAGAAAATTCAGAGAAGGAAAATAAAAGCAATGAAATTTAGAACGTGTAGAACAGCTAAAGAAGAATTATATATACCTACATACATACATAGCTTACAGAAAGAAATGATTGCAGGAGAATATGGGAGAGCGTATTCAGACACTGAGAGCTTGAGAGAAACTGCTTWACATCTCTTTCAGTTACAAGAAGTATGGAGGCAGTAAATGAAGCCCTTAAAAGCCTGACTTGGAGCAAACAGAGGAAGAAGCTCTTCACTCAACACGCAGTGGGACTGAAAATCCCTGGCAAAGGACACTGTAGAAGCTAAAACTTCACATCAGTTCAAGGCAGAAAAGTTCCTGCCTGACAAAGCTATTCAAAGTTCCTAGAAACTTAGAAATCATGTTTAGGTGTGGATCTCCAAATGCCTGTAGATTTGGAAAATACTCAGGCAAAGTACCTACTTGCCCTGCTCTTACACTCTTTCCTAGGCAGCTCCTTTTGGCTGCTGTTCCAGATGGATTCACCTAAATGGACCATTAGCCTGATCCAGTCTGGTTGCTCTTAGCACCCAGAGCACGCTCTCCTGTGGGACTGAAACTCCCACTCTCCCCGATATTCTGGCAAAAACACAGGTAATATTTGTCCTTCACTACTTCCCTGCCATTGAATGATAAAAATACAAAAATCAGAAACACTTAAGTTCTAAAGGACACTCAAAATCAAAAAAAAAAAAAAAAAGGCATTTAAATATCTAAAGTGGGATTCATCTCACTAACTTCAGCTCATGGTTTGAAATCTTTATTTCCTTTTATAAGGTGTGGAAATAAACAAACACATTTTATCTTGAAATAAAGGCATCTTAGGCATTTCTGAAGAAGAACCCGGTTAGTCTATTTCTAAGATGACTAATTCAAACTCAGATGACTAATTTTTAAAAATCCCAAACCTGRCGAAGTTCTTCATGTTTTGGTCTTTAAGGATTTATAACAACAAAATGAGATAAAACAAGCTTAATTCAAAGAACTAAAATCAAACATACTGAACTGCGCTATACTCATTCCTGCATACTTCCAGAATAATTTTGTTTAAAATTGCAACTTCACAGGGTCATGCAGGGAGAATTTTTCACAAGGTAATTTCTTATGTATTTCCAGTTCATTCTGAATCAGAATCTTATCARAATGCCCTGATAAGCTTAACCCAAAGAGCTGATCAGTGTGACTTGTCAGAGCGTTTTCTCTGGACAAAAGCAACAATTTCAGTTCACATCTTTGCCTAGTGGAACAGAAGATGAAGCAGGAGAGGACAGTAAAAGGAACATTCACTTAAGGCTACGGTTTTCCTTACCGAAGTGGTACATTATGATGAGAGAACAATTCTGTCAGTTTTATATAATCATTTGTATCTTCTTGGATGGGATCAATAAAAAGTACCTAGTAAGAGAAAAAGTATTATATGGCCAAACAAACAAATCATACTGATTTTTACTTTTTTTTTTCCAAATCAAAGTAACTTTATCCACTTTTCCAAATCTCTGAATTTTCCAAAGGAGCTGTGCATCCCAATCATTTGCAATTTCCTAGAACACTCAGCATAGAAAAAAATGTTAAGAGTGTAAATGAAAAAACCTTCAGAATTTACGCATTTGGGCCAAAAGCTGAACAACAGGATTTAATTGCTAAACTACTAGTAATGGATAAATACTTTTGTTGTAGAGTTTTACAATATAATTGATATATCAATGCCAATATTTAATTGTGAATGAAAATGCAACCCACTCCACATTACACATAGCCTTATATTTCACTATAAACACACACACATTTTTTGCTTGAACCTTGGGTTATCTTTTTGCATCACTAAATTTTTGTACTAAAATCCATAGGATTACTTTTTGTAATTAAATTGCCAAATTAAATCAGAATCACCTATTTTCTTAGCTTATTAGGTAAAGCRAAGTGCTATATTCAGGGGAAAAAAATAGGCCACAAGATATTAATAATCAGTATGTATTTTCAGCTTCATCTCTCTGTACCTCAGTTCACCAGCTCCAAAATAAGGATGGTTATGAAAACTTACTGCCTCGGTAATCCTCTATAAAGGTAGGTCATTGCTAGTTATGCATTATATGTAGCATGGAAAGGAACAGAAAAGCTCCTGACAAAACCTGAGCCCAAATTAGGTATCATATAGCATGTAAGGCAGAAAACCAAGAAGCAAATGGGGAGGAGAAAATGAAATATTTAGTTTTTCTGKTTTTTTTTTTCCTTTCAATCAGTGATACAGTATGCTCTGCAGAGAGTGTAGAAAATGTCTCTGGAAAAAAGCTTCGTGAAGTCATACAGACCAAACTGTTACTATAATGCAGAAGGCAGTGGACATGAACGATGTGCAAGCAGAGCTTCTCCCTCTTCTGCAGAATAATATAGTTGGTGTGTAGCTTTTACATAAACTGTATTTCACCTTTTTCCCAGCTAAACACTCACTGGATGCTGGCATTCATCAAAGACTGCAAAAGAGCTCAGTGGTGCTTTATTCATCATCTGGAAGTGGATCATGATTCATTTTCCCCTTTGCTCAAACACACACAAGGAGTTCACATTCCTCTGTCAAACTGTATTTCATATTGCATTTTGAACCTTATTTCCACCATCTGTCTGGCAGAGAGGTTAAGGAATGTGAGAATCACATTAATCAGAAGAATTTCACTAGATTTTTTCACTAGAAGCTAGAATAATTGACCTCTCTATATACTCTTCAGTGCTGAACCTATGCATTGTTTGCATCTTGTAAACTAAAGTCAGGGCAGCAGAAGCAGACTTTTCATTATTTTACATCTCCAGCTGATGCCTCAGTGATGCATAAAAGGAATCTAGCTCCTTGAACAGGAAACCCAAGTCAGTCRTGAATCTTCCACAAAACTGGCAGCGTGCTAAAATAGTCCTCAATTGGGCCACACTTTCATACTTTTCTCTGGATGCCTGTGGCCTGTTGATGCAAAATTTCCATCTTCCTTATTGTTATAAAGAGTATTCAACTGTTACAATCACACGTTCATGAACTCCAATCACCGGGTCTCCGTGTCAACCTCAACTTTTGCTCTTTCACCCTCACACATTTGGAAGTATTTAATTTGATTACATAGCACTTGATGCTTTCTTTGTCTGTGTCTATTACTATCTTCGTTTCACACGGCTATTTATACTGAAAAATATAATATGTTAATGAAGCATATGCATATTCATCCTAATTAGAAAAAACATAACAAGAWGCTCTTTTTATAGAATGTAAAACTTATCATTAATGCTAGGATCATTTTGTAGAAATTAAACACTTTAGCAAATATACATCTGCCATAGTTAACAGTTAAAAGATGAAAACATCACTTGTGGAAATCAGGCTAATAATTATATGACTTAATAAGAAAAAAAAAGTCACTATCATTAGCATAACCAATATTTAAAACATGGTTATCTAGCCTAAGAGTGAATATAGCAGGTGTATTTTTCAATAAACTGTTTGTACATTAATAAATTCACTATGCAAATAATTAACTTCTTCAAACTTACCAAGTTATACAAATTGCGCCTGATTTGCTGTATGACTCCAGGAAATGCTGGTTTAAGCAGCTCCTGGTAGCTTGCAGGCCATGTGCTATAGCTGTGATCTCTTTCTATATTATTAATCCACTAAAATAGAAAAGCCAGCCATTAGAAAAAAAACACATAACATTAAGCAATGAATAAAATTCATACAGATAAAATTATTTTAAGGCATATAGCCTCAAAAGAATAAAATGGTCTATCTTCTTTTTGAATGCATAACAGAAAACAGCCTCTAAAATGAGTATTCTTTTCTTTTCAAACTTTATTTTCTTTCTATTTACAGTATACGATAAAACTAATTTAGGATGGAAAAGGAAATGTGAATACAACCATTTCCAAAAGGTGGAAGCTATTTTTACAGTACAAAAGTTGTAACAACATTTCTCACACATCTCACACATATACGCAACATATCGTAACTATCTTGTAAGAAAAATAAAAATATTTAATATTTACCTATTTCTCACAGCAGCACTTAACATCTATCAAAATGTCTAAGTAATTCATATATGGACAATTCCTGCAAATCTGCATATGCCTCTCTACAAAAATACACTATTCCGGGTATTGCTTTTTCCATTTTCCTTCACATTATCATTTATTACCGTGGATTGTTCTGTGCAACAAGGCCTATAGCTAGTAATTAGAGGAGGGATATATGGTCAGGGGAAAAATACAAATTATTTTATGCCTTTTTCATTTACAAACAGCATTTGCAATGGAAATTGTATAAAGTTTGAAAGGTGAGAAAAAGCAGCAGTACAAACACAGGGGCTTCATTCCTAACTAAGTGTAATCTATGGACTATTAGAGGTAAGATATTTAAGTTACAATTAACTTTCTTGCTTGTAAACTATATTTAGCACACTTGCATAAAGAAAAGACCGTACAGTCTGATTAAYTGCTATAAAATCAAATTCTTAGATAGTCCTGCAATTGTGCAACTACTCTTGAAAACATTCCTCTCTTCTTTTAAACATCCTTCATGTCAAAGAAATACCATCTTCTTCAGTATTCATGCTGCTTATTGATATTGTAGGCTTTTATGTCTATTACTGTAATGGAAACACTACCAAAAAGGATGGACTGTCACACACGTGGCAAATCAAATATGCAACATTTACAACTAATCATTTAATGACTCACTACTATTGAAGAGTGACGAATATCCAGGGCATAACTGTCACCTGCAGAATGTACTTGCAGTCTCATAAATTTGCTCAGGATCTCCTCTTTGATTCCAAGCTCATGAAGACCATGCATCGCTTTTCCTTCCAGTCTGAGAGTCTCTAAGATACTTTTGCAGGGAGACAAAATGCATAACATGCACATACAAATGTTAACATGACATAAAAAGCATTTTGAAAGACTTAATGGGCGGATTATTTTTTGGTTTTAAAAATAATTTCAAAGTTTCCCTGCAATCCAATGTTTAAAACAAAATTAAACAGCCCAACGCCTATATATTTTATTTATAAAATAACGCTGTGACAGATTAGACAGCRCTTTATTCACATTTCTTGTATATAAGGAAATATGACCCATCTTTTGTGAGAGGGCAGCTCGTTTGCACTGCACTGGCTGAGGCAGGACCCCAGGGCAGAGGCAGATGCTCTTGCCCAAGAGGAAGCTCCCTGGGTGGGCAGGGGGGCAGGCAGTGGGTGATGGGGAGGGACAAGGGGCATGTTGGTCTGGTGCCAGTGACTGTGGGAGCTCTGCAAGGAGCAGGGAAGAAACATTGAGCTAAACCTCAGAGATGATGTAAAGCAAAATGATTTCCAGCCACGCCGATTGCACTGTAACGTTCGCTGCGCTCTGAAGAGTCAAGATGAGAATGGGGAAAAAAAAATAAAGAAAAAAAAATCACATGCCAGGACACAGACTTCTATTCAAATCAAACCTGCTGTTAGCATTAATAATCTCTTAAATATTTAGGGTGTTCATTTGAAAGACGGAGGTTGTTCCATCTCAAAACCCTGGCTGGTTTGTGTTGCAGCRGAAGTGTGAAGGAATCACTCCAGCAATATTTTTTCTTATGTTATAGATCAGGGCTTCAATTCATCTCATTTAAAACTTGGCTACCTACAACTAAAATTAGAAGCACAGTCCTTTGAGGTTTCATGAAAACCTGTAGTCAATAAAAGTGAGGTGGCTCCAGAGCAATCACATTTTAAATAGCTTGAATGTAGCTCTGTCCACAAACTGTAGAGGGGGTCACAGCTCTCTTGGCAATTCAGATAAGACCATCATGTGTTCGAAGCCAGACGTAAACACAGTCAGCTATGAAAAGTCCTTAAATTACCCTAAATATCTCACATTTCTAAATAATATGGAATGCTTACTTTGAGATAAACACTACACATTCACTTACATGATTTACAACTAAGTATCTCTTTACACAAAAACAGACACACAGGACCTGAAGAGGAAACAGACTCCAAAGAATGTTTTTGACTGCAAGCAAAGCATTGTGCATACTGAACAAATAAAGAAATACTTAAGTAAAAAAAAAAAAATATAACTATAAACGCTAAAAGAAAAAAAAATCAGATTCCTCTTAATGAGCAACTGAGGAAGTTTTGGATTTTCTTTTTTTAAAGAAAAAGATCTGTAGAAATTGTATGAAAATGAAAAAAGAAATCTTTCAGTCTTCRCAGTGGTAGATTAACTGAGAAAATGAATGCAGGCCACCAAAAATGAGTCTGAAGTGGTCAGACTGGTCCAGCTGTGGGCAACATACAGAAGAATATGAGGTAAAAAGTCTACAATTTACACAGCACTTGCTTAAGAAGCACTTGTCCCCATAAATATTAAATGAAAATAACCTGAGGGAAAATTGATTTAGTTTAATGTATTAAAAAGCTGCAATCAGCTTTTTGTCACACTACTGWTTTAAAGGAATGTTCTTCCAATAGAGGACTATTTTGAATCACTTCTCTAGAAGACAGTCTTAAAGTCTAGAAGACTGTCTTTCGAAAACACACTCATGATCTCAAAAGATGAAAACTTGGGTTTTTCATGTAAAATAGCCTGAGCAGTATAATTTTATAAACTGGGAAATGATTTCTTACAATAATTAAAAAAAAGACTTTACCAAAAGGACTCTCTTTAAAAAAATGTTCAGTCACAAGTAAGAAAAAAAAAATCCAGATTGCCTATTTTTTTTTCAGATTTTAAGAAACAAGTGTGCAGTCATTTTCATTTTTAAATTGCCCTTCCCATCTTTAACATACACATGCCATATTCTTCCCATCTTAAAATCAATTTTGCATGGTAAGTTTAAAATAGTAAATCAGACATAAAATAGAAATGTCCAAGAAAGTACTATTTTATACTACTTACTAAATGTTCATAATCAAAGTATGACAGTATTGACTGTAACACTGTAAGCCAATATTCCAATATTGGATTGTCATGCAACTGTAGTTCAATAATCCAATATTGAGGGTTGTGATCAGTGGTGCACTCTAGCTGGAGACCTGTAGTTAGCGATGTCCCCCAGGGGTCGGTTCTCGGTCCGGTCCTGTTCAACTTATTCATTAACGACCTGGATGAAGGGCTGGAGTGCTCCCTCAGCAAGTTTGCTGATGATMCCAAACTGGGAGGAGTAGCTGATAGCCCTGAGGGCTGTGCTGCCATCCAGAGGAACCTGGACAGACTGGACGACTGGGCGGTGAGAAACGTCATGAAGTTCAACAGGGGCAAGTGCAGGGTCCTGCACTTGGGGAGGAATAACCCCGGACACCAGTACGGATTAGGGGTGGACCTGATGGAGAGCAGCCCCGCAGAGAGGGACCTGGGTGTCRTGGTGGACGACAAGTTGACCATGAGRCAGCAGTGTGCCCTGGTGGCCAAGAAGGCCAACGGGATCCTGGGGTACATTAAGAAGAGCGTCTCCAGCAGGTCGAGGGAGGTGATCGTCCCCCTATACACAGCCCTGGTGAGGCGGACAGCGATAGAACTAGAGGAAATGGCCCTGAACTGAAACACCAGAAGTTCCACAGGAACTTAAGGAAAAATTTCTTGACAGTGGGGGTGCCAGAGCCCTGGCACAGGCTGCCCAGGGAGGCTGTGGAGTCTCCTTCCCTGGAGATCTTCCCAACCTGCCTGGATGCCGCCCTGTGCCCTGTGCTCTGGGTGACCCTGCTGGAGCAGGGGGTTGGACTTGATCATCTCTGAGGTCCTTTCCAACYTTAAGCATTCTATGATTCTATGATTCCCTATACTGGAATACTTCCTGGCCTGAAAATACATCAGATGAGATTATCCATCATCCTGAGCACAAGTCTTCCTGTATTACTAGCAAYTCTGTGATTTTCAAGCAAAATGTATCCTTACCTAAATGGATCGTGAAAATCCATGTCGATGTGAAGGCCATTTAGAAACAGGCGTCCCTCTCCGGGTTGAATTCCAAGTATTTCATAAAAATGCTTAAAAAGAACAGGTACTGCTTGCTTATTTAGATACAGGTCAACACTAACATATACGTCTATATACACGGAATTTTAAGTCAAAACAGACATGTCAACTGTCTTCAAAATAATATTTTCTTTTTTGCTGAATATTCTTCATAAAATATTGAAAGTGTACCCTTATAAATGTTATTTATACATTTTCAAGGCTTAATACAAACAAAAAAGTTGTATAAATCCTCAAAAAATAGCCTACAGTTATTCYACCTRTATAATGAATAGACTGTGAACATTTTCAGTGTCTGACAAATGAAAGGGAAAATACACACAAATAGAAAGAAGTATGACTCTTGAGTTTTTGAAAAATGACTCCTAGAATATTTCTGCTACAAATTCATACACTCTCAAATGGGGGACAAAGGAGACTCCCATATGTGTTCATGTGTCTTTTACACAAAGTTAGCTTWCTTAATATCTTAAATCTTTCACATATCCAAAAACACACAGTAGCACTTATTGATGAGAGGGAAGAAAAGCAGACTAGAAGCAGAAACCTAGGAACCTGGCAGGAACCTTCCAAAAGGAACCTAGGAAAAAAGCCAGGTCAGAAAGGGGCAGCAAAGGCTTGACAAAGAAGAAAAAAATAACTTCACAACAAAATAAACAGGCACAGGAGGACGAAGGCCCTTTGGGAGCAAGGTGCTTCTTCCTGAGAACAGCAGGGCCATCCGACCTTCGGATGGCTGTCAGTGGGAGAAACCAAAGCCTCAGCACTTTTTCCAGGGGCTCTGCGAGGCACCACCGTGTTCAAACTATCTCCAGTGGCTATCAATAGGGTTAAGATAACAGGAGCAATCACAGTTCTTGCTTCCCACTCGCACCAAGAGAATCTGACATACATTCCCAATGGGGATGGGAAAGCATCAAAACTATGTAGGAAAAAACGAGCTTTCTTTTGTCATTTTACTGCCACTAAGAACTACAAAACATGTAGGGCAAGCAACTCACAACTCGGGCTGTGCTGGTACTGAACAAAAAGAGAGAAAAAACAGGAAAGCACTGAAAATGAGAATCTTTTCAAAGCAGCGCCGTTATTCAGACAGTTAAATAGAACTGAACACCATGGCAGTTGACTCAAAGTTGGTGACATTCAACTGCAACCCTGCCTAAAGGGGACAACCATTCACTTCGTACTGCTTGAAATCTCACATGAGGGCACATCCCCAATCATTCATCAAAAARGTACTGGTTTTGTTTGTCTGTCTAAACATTTTCATAAACCAGGGTAGATTGGAAATATGCAATGGTGCCTAATATCACCATATGAAAGAAAAGGCTGTCTACGAAGAGAAAATGCAGCTGTGATAAGCTTGAATCTAACACAAAAGGAACTTTTATGAGTACAAAACCTGTCCTGTTGCTTGAAAATTATCTTTAGAAATTCCTGCAGTGCATCCGCTAAGAACACATCACTGAGAACTCTTCATTTCCTGCCTTTATCATTTTAATTGTGGGATCCCAAGTTTGCAGAGCTTTCATGGCTTTTCTTTGTGGATTTACCAAAGACTAAACAATAACTATGCACTTGTTTTAACAGTATCTGAATATGACAGCATTTACAAAACCTGAAGATGAAACAAATGGAGGATATTGAACCTTCTTGTTGAAACTGTGAGGACAATAGATGTAATCAACTATGTTTTCAAGCTCTGATATAACAGGGTGGATCTGGGGGAATGCAGTCTTCTCACTATTGCTAATAGGGTGGTCTATTTTTTTCAGATGGTCCTTTTTTTTTTTAATCTTCTTTGAAGTAATTTTACTAGTTATCAGCTAGTTAGACAGCTAGAAATGRAAGTCACCAAGCCTTTCAAAGGGGAGCAACAAAATCTTCACAATGACCTGCAAGGCTCCCGAGATGCCATTCCCACACCTCTTACAAGCTTTGTTGCATAACATTTGGTGCAACTTTGGGCTACCCAGAAAAGCTCTTACAGCAGCTGGAATCCCTGGCCATCTTGCCTATACAACGTTTGATTTAGCGCCACAAGTTAAAAGAACATAAAGGACAAAAAAAAACAAGCCAGTCTCATGACACAGTGAGGGGACACCACATCACCCTCTCATCTAGTCTGCAAATATAACTCCAACTCCAAGTAGTTTAACAGCACAGTTRTGCTACAAATGGCTGTGAACACAGAAAATTCCCCTTAGTGGCACTGGGCTTACGGGCTGAACAACAGTCATAAGAAAGATTCCAGTGTGAAGGGCTGGAGGCCATCAGGGCTTGTGTGAAAGACAGAGGAGCCAGAGGAGACCTTCTCCTTGAGGCACTGTGAGATCAGCTCCTATGGTTCCAGCTGTTGTGCCAGCAGTGCAAGTTTAGTGCTCACGCCTAGGAGCCCAGAGACTCCGATAAGCAGCAGTACTGCCTGAGACTGCAGCTGGCTCATTTTGGTCACACAAGAACTAGCACTGACTAAACTAAACGCAAAAACAAAGGAAAACAGAAATATCAGTCGGTGTCTAAATCAGAGTGAGGACTCATTCCACAATTTTGACACAAGGCATTTGGTTGTTGAGAGGAGCATTCATTTGCTCAAACTTCTTTGATGGAAGGAGTATTTAAGCATCCAAGACTAGAATTTGATGTTGAAAATGCATAGCATTTTGCTAAACTGTCAGCAAATTACTACACTGGAGGTTATGAGTTGCATTTAAATGGGATTTTCTTTTTCCTTTTATAGCAGTTTTGTCTATTTTTTAGTTAGATATGAACTCTCTACATGTAAATCATCATGTGCTTTTCAACTTTTAATACCTTTATGTGATCCCATTACATTTCCTATTCAGCTTTCATTCCCAGGAGAGGGAATCATTCAGTTACCCCCAGCATGAGACCATAGCTCTCCTGCTGTTAGATGGATGTACTGCAGTTCAGGAACTCACATGCCAACTCACTCACTGTGCTCTGGCAGTAGCATTCAAGAAGTTTCCCTGTGCTTATTGGTCAGCCTAGATTTAGCAAAGGGCTTTTTGTTTCATGCAGGACTTTTGTGCAAGACTTACATTTAGTGTGGTAGGTGCTTAAGATCCTGGTGCAGTCAGTGTGTTCCATGTAGTCTAAGGAGTTAAGATGGTGACTGAGCTTGCAAACCACGCTGGTATCTAATGCCCTTTGAGGTGCCACACGGTCTCAACATAAAGTTTCTGGACTGGAAAGCAGAGGTCAGGCAGAAGGCACCAGCCACAGCTGCCAGTCYGTGTGGACACTTTGGATGCCCTGCAGCATCTCCAGTGATGTATGAAGTTAGGTTAGGGCAACTCAAACAAGCCCCACACAACAACTGTAGAATGAGCTATGGGTTTTGTTGCCTATTGACTACGTCTTCTTAAATGCAAATCTCTTCATTTCAAACTAAATCTTACTTCTTTCGTCCAAGTGATCCTATTTTACAGTAAACATAGCCATTTTAATTCCAGATAAATCCTTAGTTTGCTTGCATTTTGGACAGTTTTTGCTTAAGAAGTTTGGGGAGGTTATGTTAAAAAAGAAAAAAAGAAAAAAAGAAAAAAAGCTAAAATTAGAGCTAAATATTGTAAAGGCCTCATCAAGAAACAAATACTCATCAAGGTCCTGATACTAACACTCAGGTATTCTGGAGAAATCAGGATCATCAAGGTTTTGCCTTGCTTTATCCTGACTGTAGTCACCATAGCAAAAAAAGAGATAAAGGAAAATRTATCTTGTCATATCCAGAAAGCAGTGAAGAGTGGTGAGATACTGCTTTGCCCCCTTGAGCAAAAAATGTGGTCTTTAGTAGTGTAAGAAGGAAGAGGATTCCACGACACTGAGTCCACCAGTCATACCTTATTAAAACACTGGAGTGCATGTCTTACTGAGTAATCAACACACACACTCCTGACACCTCGTTCACAAGACAGCTGAAGGTCCCAAGGAGAAGTGCTCTGATCAGTGAGTCCAGTTGTCACCAGCCCCACATGCAATTGCCATAAAACACACACAGTTGTTTGCCTAAGTACACAGCCCTTGACTCTATCCCTCTTTGGGCATTCATTCTGAAGACCAGCAAGCCTTAAATTAATTTAATTATTTTTTTTTTTTCCCTCTGAGAGAAATTAGGGAAAAATTGCTTTGCTAAATCTCCAAAAGCAGTGATATGATGGTAACTCCATGTGTACTTCAAGAAACAAAAACAAACCTTCTGATTTTTCTCTATTTCATTTCGCAGTTCCTTGCTTACAGGCACTCTGGTCAATGATCTGGAAAAAAAAATATAGTATCATTCACATGTTATACTTTTTAAATGTATTAAGTAAAATGAAATATATTGTCACTGTACCAAATGCACTGTAAATAAAAAATGCAGTAATTAATACTGCATTAAATTAAAAAAAGAAAAGTAATGTATAGGGTCATAAATGTTCTAGTTTCCAAACAAATGTTTTGTTGTGTTACTCTAGTAAATTTAGCTTCAAATTCATGCCCARTTTTGCTGAAGTGACAGAATCAGCTTATTTTTAGCATTCTTRATCTTTCCTTTTATTTTTCTGGAAGACAGTTTGCACTGAACACCAAGGAATTGCTCAAACATCCTAATTGGAAATGCTAATCGGATATTTTAAGTTAAGGTTACTAACTCTATSTTACTCAATGTTACAATACAGGTGGCCAAAGGACACATTTTGATATTGACAAAGGCAAGGAAAGCATGCAAAGAACGACCATTTTAAAAATGGCTGAGATATTTAAAAAAAAATAAAAATCAAAAAATTAAAACAAAAAGCAATGATTGAGACCTTTGGAAACTTTAAATATTCAAAGGCAGAGCTTTTTTTTTTTTTTTTTAAAAATCCCTTTTTCATTTAACACTGTTGTCAATACATGCCTTATAACTTTTCAAATTATTCAAAAAATAAAAATCAAAAAATTAAAACAAAAAGCAATGATTGAGACCTTTGGAAACTTTAAATATTCAAAGGCAGAGCTTTTTTTTTTTTTTTTATAGAATCCCTTTTTCATTTAACACTGTTGTCAATACATGCCTTATAACTTTTCAAATTATTCAAATATTTGTAATCTCTCGTGTTAAAACAACATTCTAGATTAACATATCAGAATAATTTATACCGGACAGCAACTCTAATACCCTTTAAGAGTATCGAAGTCTTATACTTCTATTCAGGAAAGAAAAAAGTTTGAAGAGTCCATAACCTGTACTGCTGTGCCACATATATATACCAGGAATGTTGAGTAGGATGCAATAACTACGCAATAGCTATAAACATGACTTTTTAAAGTCAGTGACTTAAATGTCATGAAGTGAATTTAAAATCATCTTTTTTTCTTGTCTTTTAAAAAATAGAACTAGGACTACAGTTCAACACTATGTACATTTCCGTTGCTCTCAATGAAAAGTTTCAATTTCTGGTTGTTAATGTTACTGCAAATGCCGTATATATTCCTTCATAATAATTATGTTTCAAGCTTTGAAAATTATTTTTCTACCTTAAAACAAGATGCTGTAAAGGTATTTTTTCCATTACAATGCACMTTCTCTTTAAAGAAAATCACAGATAACTATAAAACATAATGTGAAGATTAAGTAAGGGCTGTAAAACAAGAAAGCACCAAGTTAAGAACCATATTTTGCATCCTACTCATTTCAGTAACTCAGACAAATATTACTTGATAGAATCAGGATTACATGAAGATCTTATGAAATGTAAAGAAAAACATTTCTCAACTAAAACACAACTGGCTCATAAGAGGTCTTTAATATTCTGCTTAATACTAATGTTCTGGTTTATTTAAAATTGACTTTTACCTTTTGCTGAGTTGTTTGTGTATCTTCTCCAGTGAGAAGTCTTACCAGCACACAACAGTTGGGATGCAGCCTCACAAGCAATGCTGTGCTCAGAACCTACTGCTGTGGGTAGACCTGCTACGAAACTAGCTGAATTTTTGCCCCTAACTATTGTGAGTAGCTCTGCTATTAATTTAACAGAATTTTGTACCTAGAAAAATGTCCACTCCAGTAAAAACAGAAAGCCTAGCCCTTCAGATATTAAGTGTCTGAAAGATTAGAACACGTTGGTAAAATATGGTGTCTCATGCATCAGACAATAAACACGCAGGAGACCCATCATGACTTTCCCCAGAAGTTATCTTCTGCTCAATCAAATTGCCTGAAATGTATCTAAGAAGCTGTAAAACATGATTACCCAACGGTGGGATTTGGATATAAATCTATATTGCTGTCTTGAAATTCAAACACAAACGTAAAATCAATAGTTGGAAAATAAGCATGAGTATCATACCTGGCTCTTATTGGGAAGTTCTGAGCTATGTCTTTCATTACCTTTAAGGCATCATAAACAGGAGTAGACATAATTCGAGCAGCTGCTTGAAAACTAAGATCTAGATTAAAAAAACAAAACAAACACTGGAAATACCTCTTAAAATCAATATTGTCTACAAGCAGAAAAACTGTTCCATATAMACTCTCATTCTTAGATATGTTTTGTTTCAATTATACATTAGCGTATATGAAGTATAACTTTGGAAAGAGACCCATTGTGTTTATACACCAATATAAYGAAGCAGAGTTAAACAGAATGAGGTACCAACTCAGAAAGAAAARATACCTACCCTGTAGCTCCCACACCTTCAGAGGCTCCATGTTGTTAGTGGTTTCAATTAGATGTTTTCTGAACTCTTTCAGATTATTTTTCAGATTGGGATGCATTTGTCTACACCAAAACATGCAAAAAAACAGGGACAAAATCAATGATATCCATCAGAGTCTGCTTACCCACAGTATTGATTACAGTTAAAATTGTACCTTTATRGTAACAAACATGAATTAAAATTTCAATTGTCTTCTTGAAAGATGAAGATTTGGGGTGCACAGAGAGACCATAATAGTATCCCAGGAAGGACTAAGCACTTGCTGTTTTCACGCAGGAGTTCTGTTGTTTTCTGGCCTGTGTGAGACYCTTTTTTAAATTTAAATTTTATTTATTTTTGTTTATTTTGATGCAATAAATGAATCGAAAGCCTCAATAATATTAACACATGCTATAGATAGCTGTATAGTTAGTGAAATATAGCACCATATGCAGTTAGTTACATATTAACTGTCACTATAAAGTTATAACGATCCAGTTGCATTGTGGTTTTACTGCCACTACAAGCCAAGGTTTGCAGGGAGAGAGAAGATCTTTATTATTGCTGATAAAATCAAGCTACTGATCACACAAATCACTACTCAGACATAAAGGAGCGTGTGATGCCCAAAAGCTTGTCTATTTTTTTCCAAAACAYGACTTGGGTTTTGAGCACAAAGACTTCAGCCTGTGACAAGACACTCTCCACCTGGAAACATTCTCCATTAGATTTCTGAAGACTCTTCTACTGAAGATTTAGAGTAAGAAGCAAAAATCGTTTTAAATCCAGACATCTAAAGCACTGAGACTTTTATTTCTGTGATATATTTCATTACAGGTATTGGAAAGTCTCATGAGGCCTCCCTCTCCCCCTTTCATTTGATAGCTGTTGGATGATATTAACAGTTGCCCTTTACAGAAAAAGAAAATAAATCACCGCTGGAGAAAAGAGCTGTTGCTTTTGTGATTAAAATGCAGTCCAGTCTGCTGGAAGTTTGGCTGAAATGGGAGTCCTGGTTCATATTCTCATGTGTGGATCTGTTACAGTGGGAGGGAGGCTGTGCTGCTGACTGCAGCCWCGAAGGGAATGCGGCAGCAGCACATGGGGGGCAGCCTGTGCTCTCCACAGGGTTGCAACTGGATGGAATCATCCACCACTTGGACCAACACACTGCAACTGAGAGGTGCAAGAGCTCCCGCCAGGCCACAGATTCATGAACTCCAAAATATGACGACATTTCTTTCAAGAAACATCCTTTAACCCTTAGACATGAAGGACTCTGCTTCTTAAAAACACCCTGGGGGGCTGCAATACCTGGTTTGGGATTTGTTAGGCTGTGATGTGCATTTTGAAAACGAACATTTTGATTCTCATCAGCTGAAAACAAGAGATGTAACAGCTGTTTGCTGTAGAATATCATATTTTCATATTCATATCTAAATTTTTGGGTAACTTTTAACTCCAGAATCAGTTTATTGTATAGATTCCAAAAGAATTAGAACTCTAAAAGCAATAAACAGGAAAGCTCAGAATAAGCTTTTTGCCATCTTTTTGCTCGCAAGGCACATACACACATGGGCAACCCTGAACTTTAACCTATGGCAAACCAAATTATTGCCAAATATCACTTTTTATATAAAATGATTTTTATTTTTTGTTTCAGGCACAAAACTTTTATGTCAACTCACCTCAATCTGCCAAAGAGAAATCCTTGGACATCACTTTCCTCCTCCTCCTCCTCATTTTCCACTTCTGAAGTGTCATTTGCTCCTGAATAYGCAACATACAGATAATAATATAAAGCAAGCAAATTAGTAATGTATTATGTTCTTACAAATTACAAAATAATCCAAAAGTTGTCATGTCTGGCTGTAATTTCTATTAGATTTAGATATGTCCATTCATATTTTGGCACCAGAATGAATCACTTTACAGAAATTACATTCAAATCAATTTTGCAYGGAATTCATCTAATGTACACATTTCCAATGGAAATGAAAATATTTTAAATAGTCCCTCAAAACTGTCCTTTCTCAGTTTGAGCAAACACTAACGTATAATGTTTATCGAGTGAGTAACACCAGATTTAGGCTGACTTTAAAAAACAGGCTGATTTTACACCTCTTGAATCCCCAGCCAGCACTTGATGCGATCTGTTTCTCACCCTTAAAATGAACTTGTTGTGGCTCAGCAGCACTAGCCGCACSAAAACCAACACGAGGGTTATCTGTAACTTACTATAAGCCTTGTGAATCTTCTTGGAAAGTAATTACTCTCTGTCAGACCGCTGCAGCTACTACCTTCTGCAGCGTATGTCTCATTTCAGGACATCATAACAGAGAGTGGTACCAAATTCTATACCCCAGTACATCGGTTCCAGAGAAGAACGTGCAAGTATAGAAACACACACAAAAATAATGTGCAGATACTGCGCTAATTAATATATTAGAGATGCCAACTGACACAAAGTAATTGAAGAAGTAAGGTTAGACACGCACGATCCTATATCTATCGAAAAAAGAAGGGATTATTTTGAAGTACAGCTACAGATAATAATTAAGTAATGAACTAAATCTTCAGCACAGCTGTTCACAGATGCTCCCATGCATTTTCATGTGTTAGCTCTTCATGTTTTTTAACAACGTGTATAAAATGTAGTTAAGTATGACCTTCAAAACATGACTGGTTTTATAAGGGAAAATGATAACAGGCTTTTAGTATCCAATGAGATATCAAAAATAAATAAAAACATACCTTTAACCTGTGTGTCATCTACTGCTTTATATTCTGTGCTCTTTATGGCAAGTTCTACACCATAGCCAGATAAATACATTTTTCTGGATTTTGGTTTCTGCTTGATGACATTATTGTAACAAAAGAAAAAAATGTAAATTAGAAAACTGCATTTAAAGAAGATTAACAATATCTAATATATTAAGTTTAGATGTTATGAGAGCTTTAATTAAACTGATTTTTCAACTTATGAATCAAAGTACAAAATACTCTATCAAATGAAATACATAGGAAGAGTCACATAAGTCACAGTGCTATTACACCATTAAATCATCAAACCATTAAGAATGTGTGTGACAAAAAAAAGCCATTCTGAAGATGGTACGGAAATCATGTTGAAACAGTAGGCCCTTCACATAATATTAAAAGAAGGACTTGAATAGGCAGAGCTGGTAGTACCCTATGCAATTAATGATGCCTTATAATTCCCACTTTCACATCTTTTTCATTTCCTTGTAACTTCGTCAGAGTGCAGCATTTCAGGAGGAAATTCTCTATTTTTGAAAAGCCTTAAGGTTTCTTTGAGGAACATTAAGAAAATGTATTAAAATTTCACTGCTAAAAACACCTCAAGTCTTTAAAAAGGAGCACAAGTGTTGCCAGTTTTTGCCTGGAAGTTTGACATTCAGCAGGGTAACAAGTGCTTGGGGCAGACTTGAGAACACACCCAAAATTGCCCAAAACGTACATGAATCTCCATTCCAAAACGCAGCTTGCACACGCACAGCAGCAATTTCTTGGAAGCCTTTCAGGTTTGAGCTGGCTATTTCTCAGACGCTCTGTGTACTGAGACTCCTGGAGTCTGAGATGGAAACCCAGCAGAGCTGGGGGTTTCTCTATGGGTCTGCCCAGCCCATCGGGGCGCAGAGCGACCAGGGCCTCTTCTGAGCAAGCTCAAGGGTCTAGCAAAGACCAAGGGACAGCAGCAGGACTATCCCTCTTCTGCTCTCCATGCTCCCTCTTCTGGCATTTAGTGAACAGAGAAGAGAACAAAACCCTTTGGGAACCACAGGAATGAAATGGAGGTTGTGAGGAAGGAGGGAAAAAAGGGAAGAGCATTTAAAGAGGGAGAATGCAGGGAAGAAGACAGCAAGCATTTTGGGAGACCGTGACAAATGGTAGTAACAGCAGCAGTAAAAACATGGAGACAGCTAAAGGGAAGAAAATAAAAGTGCAGAAAGACGGGTAGGATGATGACACCCCTACAGAATCCAGGATTTCCCTGGAATGCCGGCTCCACGTGACACACGGCAGCAGCAGCAGGAGGTGGCTGCATCCGCACGTGCCGTCCTGGTGGCCCCACTTGCAGTATCTTAAAATCTGCTACAACACATGAAACTTCTCAGCTTCAAAGTTTGTATTAGGTCATTCAAATCATCTAAAAGTTTTAAAATTAGAATATGTATTATATGTGATTTAGACAAACGCATTAATAGTAAGAAAAGATACAATACTAGCAAGTCACTGAAGCAATGTCAATTAGAATTGCCTACCTGTACATAATGACGGAGAACATAAACAATTTCCTCCTTTTGTGCCTTTTCAGATAAAATCTTGTGGAATTTAGCAAAGTCTTTTGTACCCATTTCTGCATAAAGAAGCACCACTGGACCATTCTCTTTGAGAGTTGGGAATATGTGGTCTCCCTTAAAAAGATAAGGCCTGGGTCTGGATTTAAAAACAAATTATTGTGATAGATATTCAGAAATGAAGTAAAAACAGCAACAGTTTTCTATTTCATATTGAAAAGTTATCAAAGATGCAGATGTTGAAAGTGTATAAGTTGTGTTATAATTCCCACAAAATTGTCATGATTGTTCACAAAAGATCATGCAACATCGATTGTTAAAGTCTAGTAAACTCAAAAATCAGCCCATACTATAAACGATTTTAATATATTTTATCAAATCACAACAAAAAGAGCCAAATCAAAAGCATGGAGCCTTGAGATTTTGTGCAACAGTCTGTTACGATTAAAACCTTTTGACTATGATGCATTATGACCAGAGTGCAGAGCAATCAGTGAAAAACAGAGCAGCAGAGCAGTATTCACTGAAGTTTGACAAAGCTGCCAACACACATGAAAACTAATCCGATTTTGCTTCTCCACCACCGTCAAGCTCTGTTAATTTAGCTAATTTTTGCTAATTTTGATTGCCACTTATCCTCTTCATTCAAACTCATGCCTGTAGAAAAGCTGTGCTTGCTACGCCTGCAATAAATCCTTAGATAATGGCAAACATGTTTGGAATAAAACTCTGGGAAAGAGAAAAAAACAGCAGACAACATGGATGAAGTGTCACTTGTCAATAAGGACATTTCTTTTTCAAGATGGCCTTTGCACAGTTGCACTTGAAGAGCAGTAACCTCCCCTCAAGCCTCTCCAGGACAAGCTGAGCCATTCATTCTAACCCGGCACCCACTGCAGAAATGTGCATACAGCAGCTAGATGCTTGTTGAAAAACCACATGGGAAAGCTGTGAGCAGAACTCCATAATCCACAGTTTCTGCCATGCAAGTCTTAAGAGCATCTTCACTATAAAATCACAGAATAATTTAGATTGGAAGAGAACTTTGGAGGTAGCTGCTCCACAAAACGGGGCCATGTTAGATAAGGATGCTCAGGGCCTGAACATCATCATCCTAGGTAAGTTTAAGAGGAATGCAGAGACCATATGTGCAAGAAAGACAGGCCATGAGGACAGGCCTGGTTTGAAAATGCTTTGGTGCCTGCAACCATGCGCCAAGGAAAGCCCAGGCAAGCTCGTATAGGAAGCGCGCTCTAAGTTAAACTTGACTACCCCATACAAAAATAAATAAATAAAACTCAAAATAATGCATTTGGTTAGGGGAGGAAAGCAGTATGATTTTAATTTCTTATTTGATTCACCATTGATGAATTCTCATAACAGTGTTTAAAGTATATCAAAAATAATAATTCTTTTAACATAAATTTTAAAGCTGGAGAAAGTTAAATAAAAAAATGAAGAGAGCTTGGTAAAACTAAGCATGGAGAAATTAAAAATATTTTTTCTCTTAAAATAGTTCACTATACCTACCGCTTAATGGCCTTCTTCAGAAGCTTTTTTATTTCATTGGTTTTACAGGTGTGTTTCTCATGGATCACCACAAATGCACTGCAGCCTTCTGGTGCAGGTTCATCAGCTGCAATCTAGTATTTCAACAATTACACTCAGTCAGGCTGCTCTGATTGCAACTTAAACACACATTCCTTTGATTAAAATAACTCCACAGCTGCCACTGAGGTGTGTTTCTAATTAAACCTACTCAAAAATGGGTATATATGGAAAAAAAAGTAAAGGAAAAGATTAAAAGATTGTGACCTTACAAGCTTTAGTGAGCTGCAGCCTATCAAATGCATAGCCCAGGAAATGCAAGTCCATTAATATTTTGTAGACAAGGCTAAGAAATCTCATCCACAAGCTGAAATCACAAAATGCCCTACAAGAAACTTTTAATTACTATTTGCAATCACATACAAAGATGTGGCTACCCAATAAATCCAATAAATATTTCACATTCCTTTTTGATTCTTCCTCCGCATTGTTTTTCTTGGGCTCTTTTAGAGCCCTGTTGAGCTATTCCCAAATAAGGATTTCACTGTGATGCCTCATCTCTTTTTCTTAAACACGGCAATGATTCTGTACTCACAAGCAGGAGGAGGATAATGAACAGATTTGATTCCGAGGTGGGCATATTCCACCAGAAAACACTTGCAAAAACCCAAAAGCTGATTCTCAGAGYGTAAGGCCTCGCTCAAAACCAGATTTCCCTCTTCCCCTTGAAAGCTGCACTGCTGAGAGGAAGCGCAGCTTTAGGCCAAGAGCCCAGCCCAGTTATGTCCTCCCGCTTCGTCATCCGCAGCAGAGCAGATTTTTGACYACTTTATCTTCCAGCTTCTGCAATGTTAGAATGATGTGAATGAATGACGGGAACTCCACTAAATAACAAACTAATTGCTTTGAAACTGCGGGAAATTTTCTGCTTCAGAAATGTCTGTGTTCCCATAAAGTTATTTAAAAAAAAAAATTAAAAATCTGAACTTTAAGATGGAAGGATTGCAAAAAGTACCTAACCTGAAAATACAGCTATCCATGCAATTAAATAATGAAAATTACTTACCCTGAAACCAAAATTCAACATAAAATCACATACCAAATACATAATATACACACCTGTTGAAACATCTGAACAGTTGGAGAATACGCTCTTATGGAAAGTGCAAACTTCAATAGGTTGACCTGCAAATTGGATAAAAATTGTCCTGCTTTCTTCAAAATTAAATTGTAGTAAGAATGCTCTGAATCTGTTAATAAAAAAAAAAAAGATAAACTTCTAGTATATAGCCACAGATGATTTCTATGCTACATAATAAGGAAATATGTTAGTTTTGGTATGCAGTCTGAAGGTTTTGAATAGTGCCAATAGTTTCCTTTACTACTACATATAAAAGCCTAATGCCAATGTAACACAAAAGCACAAAACCTTTCAACTATAGAAAAAAWAAAGGACTCAGGATAACAACACTTCGCTGCAGACTCGAATGTACTTTATTCATTACTTTTTATTTTTCTAGCAGATGTTAGTCTTTTATCACAAAATCTGATTTTTATTTCTTTTTATGATYTCTTCACATTTAGTCTCGAGACACTCCAGCCAAGCCGCTTCTGTAAAAATATTCTAATGGCAACACCCCTCGAKCTAGTCTTGTAGATCCTATTTCTCACCTAAAGGTGCACGCTAAACACGAGCATGAGAAGCAATTAATACATGACATGGTTCCCCACAGCCACATAAAACCTTCTCAAGGCCAAAGTAAGGACCCCAAGTGAGAAGGGAAGGTGGATGGTGCCTGGGAACGATAGAGGTGATTGGGAAGAACTTTGGTTGGAAGTAACCTCCATTGTTTTTCTTCCAGTGGAATAAACCAGAGGCTGTTTTCACACTTTATCTCACACTTAYACTGCACRCATCAGGCCAAACGATTTCCTCCTTACCTTGTTTCCTTTCCGAGTATTGCAGGAAACTGTCACACCTTTTGCTCCTCTTCACTTCAGCAAGTAACTTTTTCTCTAGGAATATCTTCCTAGTATTGCGGTATGGAAACTAGTTTTCTGAACTACCTTTTCTCCTTCTGTTTGCCTTATCACTGGCACTTCTTTTGATGTACAATTAACATAATTGAGAACTTCCTCTCCTCTCTTGTTCCTTCCTATCACCTTTTCTTGTTCTTAAAATCTCTACGGTCTCCTTTCTGCCTTTTCCTCCTTCTTAAAATGCATTATTTACTATAGCTGAGTCTCCTGTAAGTCACCAGAAAAAAATAAAAATAAATGCTAAGATTACAAAAGGGCACAATCTACATCTCCAGGAAGCYGCCCTCCTGTAAATTGTATGCATTCATCACTGTCTTACACTGAATTCTCAGGACAAAAAACAGTTCTTTGTTTTCTACGGCTACCCAAAGCTCTGGCRTGATTGATACTTGGCTTCACAGGTTTCAGGCAGTGAATGTCAAAAATCCATAAATAGCAAATACTTCCAGAGTGAAATGTCTTCCCACTTTATTTTCCTATATTCTTCACATTAACTCCACCAAAATTAAAATTCCATTTGAAATTTTGTATCTCTCAACTCAGCTGCAAATAACTCTCTCATGGACACAATGAAGAGTTTCAAAACATGTAATTCTGAATATACTATCTTAATAAAACATTTTCACAAGTCTCTACATTTTTTGGCTTACATATTCCTACTGTGCTTTCAGTGCTGCCTATAAAAGAGGTGGACTTTTTTATCTGGAGAATGACTAATGCAATGATGATTTAAYAGGTAAAGTAAAAAATTAAAGAGTATTTTTAATGTGGTTTCAAAATAACTGCGCCACACCTTGACAAGGCTACATTTTCAGATCATTTCTACTACTACAACCTACACTATTAGTTTTGGCTTCATTCAGACTGACTCCTCTTCAAAGCTTCAGCAAGAGGAACTGAACCACATCCAATGGCAAATGATGCAGCTCCCCCAAGGGCACTGTGCAGGTTTGGTACACGCAGAACCACAGGGAATTGCTGGAGCAGCACAGCACCGTGGCAGTGGTTCCTTGACACCCGCTGGCTGCTTTCTCACCCGCCGGGCACGTTTGCGCAAGGCACTTGACGCCAAAGGGCAAAATAATGACATACTTTTGGGATGTTGCATGGAATGAAAGACAAACAGCTGTTTCTGTTCAYAAAATGCTGCATGCTGGCATATTATTACCAAAGTCATTAATAAAGTTGATTAATAAGTAAATGAGAGACCACGTAGCTCCAAATTTCAGAYGTCTAAATACACAGATGCAAAAGCAAGCTATAAGAATTCATARACTTCCATTTTAACCTACAAATTACAGTAAAATAGGCAGCAGAACCTGAGAAGCTGTTTAGGTGACACTTCRGAAGATACCTAAATTTGTGAGATGAGCAGATGAACTGCCTAGGCTCCTGTGGCTGAGCTGAGCAGGCTTCCATCAACTCCACACCTGAAATAGCTGGCTAGGTAGGCCCATATTTAAGCATCTACATTTAGGGTCTGCAATCCAGAGCTGTAGCTCGTATCACAGGTGTATTAAAAAAAAAAAAAAAAAAAAAAAAAAAAAAAAAAAAAAAAAAAAAAAAAGATGAAAAGACCAGAACAGTCACAAAAGGAAAATGATTTATTGCAGCTTCTCAAAAGCTACTCCAGTAAACACATGCAGCACAAAGTGAATCTGAGTATGTGCAGATGCCCTGTAGAAAAACTCAAACACCAAAGCCCAAGAGGTACAGAGAGTAAACTCTGCTGCCTTCTGCCCAAAAAATAAATCTGTTCAATGATCTATGACACAAATAGTGTACAAAAAACGTAAGACTCACATTTTGCAGCCCAAGACTCTGTTGCACTATATTAAATCAGGAAACAATGGCTCAAACAACCCCTGCTCAAACAGTCAAAGCCCCAAGATACATAAGAAAGAGCAGTATAGACAAAATGATTTATTTTATTACATGCTTATCATAAAAACTTCTCAAGCTTTCTATGCATGATAAGCTTATCATGCTTATCATAGATTTAAGAGTTTTGCAAGCATTGCATTTTTCTCTAACATTGATATTTGCATAATAAAAATATATATAACCTAGCTGTGGGTAATCCTTAGCCTACACAGTATGTGCTGAGTAGTCTTCTAAATCTACAGTAAATAATTCGCATGACTGTTGTTTATAAGTTATACAATGTGTTACTTTTTTGATTTTTAACCAGAGAAAATAGCTTCCCTACGAATACTGAACTGCTGGAGTGACACAGCTACCAAGAGGTGTGTAGCAGCTCAGACACAAGCTGAAAGTGGTTCTTTGGGAGCCATGTGGCAGTCCCTGCCTTGGACTGCTACACGTTAGAGGACAGCGATATAGAGGAATGCACACGACCTACCAAGGCTGAATAGGCCAAGAGCTTTTGGCCTATTGCTGGGCCCATTTGGGAAAAGCCAGGCTCCACAAAAGAGCTCCCCTCATCCTTCTCCAGGCAGAAAAAAAMCAAAATTCTCAGCCTTTGAAGACCCCTTCCCTGGACTTGCTTGCTACTCTCTTGCCCATTCAGCCTAGCAGGTGGTTGCCCTTCATTACCTTCTGGCGTGTCTGGCACTTGGGTTCCCAGCATCCTGCTGCTGACCAGGCTGCCCAAAGCTGTTTCTCCAGAACCACCTGCTAGCGGGTCCATGTCCAGCACACACTGCTGTAGAGGCTATTCTGGTCCATGTGCTCGAGCCTCCAGGTACCTCTGAACTTCCTCACGTTTGCCAGCCCCCCTCTCTCTCATCTGCCAAGGTCTCTCAGATGGCAGTCCCACCTCAGCATCTCAACTTGTCCCTTGAGTCTTTCAAGGTTTTGTCAAGGGTGCAACCTCACCAACATTTAAGACATCAATAAATAAATAAAATCAAGTAACACTGGCCACAGTACTGACCCCTGACAAATGCTGCCAGGAGCCAGTCACTGGGAAGCTCTGGGGCCTGTTTCTGGTTTGCACATTCTCACTGTTTCACATGGAGGGGCTGTGAACCCCATTCTCTGTGGCTGTGTCTGCGCTCTCTYGTTTAAGCTTATGATCTCAGCCTATTCCCAGGTTTCATTAGCTTGTTAGTTTTACATATTTATATACTGTTTCCCATATTTTGTATCATGCTATTAAGCCTGAAAAGTGTACTATCATCAACTACATTACACGCACACACATTCYTATTTATTTATTCAATCTTAGGTAACTAACCTCACTTAACATTTACTGGTTTGTTTTGCYGAGAATCTTCCCCAAAGTGCTGTTAATGGAAGATAAATCACATCTTCCACTGCCTCTTCCCCTGGTTCCAAAGCTGCCTTGTACATACATGCTGCATGCATGTTAGYAGCTGAACACATCCCTATCTATAACCCTTGCAAAGTTTAGCACCAACAAAATAGGATCCCAACAGTTAACATTTGACTTCAAGTATCTTCTAGTGAAAGGTCATTTTGAAAACACTTCCCTTGCTCATACCTAAGGAATGGTGCTGTTCTGCAGGGAAAAACAAATGAAACCACCTTACCTTGTTTTGAACTTCTTTTTCTACCTGGACCTATTTGTTAGGTCAACAGATGGCCAAATTTCAAAGTTGTTCAAGACCCTAGCAGGCCTGCAAAATCTTTTTATTATAACTTCAGTTAGCTGCTAAAATATTTTCTAGGGTGACCCTTTGAATTTCATGTTTGCTACATTTTATTTTTCTTTCCAAACTTTCTTTTCAAACTTCTACCATGTTTCAGTATTTTGTTGTCTAATYATGCAGGTTTCATCTCCATCTTTCTGATGGAGATAAATGCTTATTCTTAGACATTAGCACTGCTGCTAAAAACAGTCTTTTTATTACTTAGACATATGAAATCAGTTTTTTTTTTCTTTTTAATTCTACTTCTCATTTTTCTTTAGGTGGCATTCTCATTTTCATGCCATTCCTTTTAGCTATTTGTGGTAATTTTCTTGGATTCTCCCATCTACAAACATTCCTCTGCAGAAAACATCAAGCCTGCATGTTGCATAAACTCCTGCTGAGTCACGAGAGGAGGGAGGCAGGGAGCTCTAATCTTCACACTGCTGCTGCATCCTGTAACAGCAGCTCAGCCCATTAATTCCATGCTATTGCTCCCATCTATAGAGAGAAACCCCACAAGGAGCTTTGTGAAAGGCAAGATGCAGTGAGCAGTAGAGGAACAGTTAGGCTTTCCCCAACTGCAAYAAACTAACGCGTGAGCTTAGCTTTAAAAGGAAAGTAATATCCCGTACAAGAGAATAGATTAAAACTAGCATGCTTTTATTAACTTACCTCTTTGCTTATAAATTGTTAATTCCCGTACAGTTTCCAAGAACTGCCAAAACTTCTCATTACCATCTTCTGCAATAAATTCACTGTTTAAGAAATAAAAATGAATTGTCCATATATTGACTTTGTTCAAGTGTGTGTCACAATAAAAATCCTCAATTGTTTAAAACAAAACAGCAAAAACCAAGTATTCAATTATCATCTAACATCTTTGCAGAATAATACACTGAATCCTGGTATAAATATAAGTTGGTTAAATGAAAAGAAGTTTAGAATATTACTAGTTTGAACTCGGCAGTCAGAGCTGTAAAGCCAGTGGAATACTCTCTGAAAGTCAAATAAACACAAGCATGTTGTTCGCTTTATTTTTTCACATATATAYGAATATACAGTTATCTATAAAACCAATTAAGTACAGATTTAGCAACTAATACACAATAAGAACACAGAATTCATCAGGATATACTTTTTAATTAAATTACAGAATTCCATAAATGACAGTGAGTGCTTAGAGAAACTGTGGAGAAGTCCTAAYCTGCAGAATACTTTCAAAGGCAGTTTAATCATTACCAACACTAAACAAGCAGGGAGGCAGCTTTTGCTTTATTTTAAATGCTGTTTTCCTTTCARCTCAGCGGTAGCACACTTCCACTTTGTTGTTACTAACGCAGCCGTCTCCCCATCTGCCAAGAACTACTTGCTAGCCTGCCTGCCCTGTTCCCTAACCTTTACTTTGAAAGCTTTCCAGTCCTCTGATTACAGAAGCTTTAAATTCTCCCATTCAGGGCAGTTCTGTGTACAGCAACAAAGAGTCAAAAATGGCATACTGGAAAGCACCTTTGSTATACATTTTATGATGAAAAGTGAACAGCGAAGTGAATAGTCTAATTTTAAAGACGTGTTTCACCACTAGAGCTACACACCAGACYGATTCCTTTATAGATTAGTGTAGTATCAGGCGAGAGGAAGAGACACAGCCACCGGTACCGGGTAGGCTTGGCGCAGTCCGGCAGTCCCCAGCCTAACCCGCAAAACGGCTCAGCAGGACAAACAAATACAAAGTAATTTAAGAGGTGCACTGCAAACGCGSCACAGCCACCATACCATAGGCGACTTTATAAAGAAAGAGAAGTAAATACAGACATACAGCGGCATGGCTAAGGGGCACCGAGAGGACACGCACTGAGGAGCRGGGTCGCCGCCCCCTCCTCCTGCCCCTCACAGGGGTGGCCCCGTGTCTCCGGTTACCAGGCAGGGCTGGGGGAGGCCGCCGCTCTCCTCCCCTCCCCTCCCCTCCCCGGCCTAACGGCCGCGCGGCCCTCGGCGGCGCTCGGGGGAGAGGCTGCACGCACGCACCTCGCCTCCAGCAGCAGCGGGGTCGCGGGCCAC